>NC_133769.1:237805762-237822066 GCF_003597395.2 Chelonoidis abingdonii
AGACTGTGAATGGCTTGCCAACTACAAAAGCAATTTCTCCTCCCTTGGTTTTTACACCTCAACTGCTAGAACAGGGCCTCATCCTTCCTGATTGAACTAACCTCCCTATCTCTAGCTTGCTTGCATATATATATACCTGCCCCTGGAAATTTCCACTACATGCATCTGATGAAATGGGTATTCACCCATGAAAGCTCATGCTCCAAAACATCTGTTAGTCTATATGGTGCCACAGAATTCTTTGCTGCTTTTACGGATCCAGACTAACACGGCTACCTCTTTGATACAGTACACAGACAATGAATGGGATCTAAAATTACTGTCTTCCTGGGGATCCCTTTATTGTGAATTTAAATAAAAACAAAACTATAACTGGTTGTTGAGCTCTGTGTTTTCTGCTCCCTGTACGACCTGTCACTGCCCCTTGTTTCCTCTGCCTTAGAGAAAGAAACCCTCCAACCTATTTTCTTCTCCTTAACTGAAGCTAATATGACTGAGCTGTTCTGGACAGCAGTGGGAATCAAGGAAACAGATCTACCTTTCTGTGCAGGGTTTTAAAGCCTGACATTGTCACAATTGTGTAAAAATAATACTTCTTTTTGTTTATTTTAAAATGTATTACTTTTTAATTGACCTACTTAAGCAGAATCATTCATATATTTTATGCTGTTATACTTTTCTTCACTCTAAACTAAATAATTCTAGTATTATAAATATTTCATCATATTCCCATTTCTGTTGGCCTGCTCTTGATCTTTCTATTTCTGCTGCAGTGTGCCTTTTTGAGATTTGGTAACCAAATCCAAACAAAACTTCCTGTTTTTTAAATGATATTTTAATATTTTCCACACTATTTTCTTGTTTTATTGCAACCTACAATTCTATTAGCCTTTGACCAGTACAATGCTCTCCCCCCCACAAAAAACAAAAATCTTCATTGAGCTGTTCATGAAGATTTATTGTAAGACAGTATTATTTTATTTTCTCATTATTCATCCAAGTTTCCAGATTAATAAATATATTTAACAAGACTAGTCCCCTTACTGATCCACAGTGCTCCTAAGCATTAACCTCTTACAGCTACTGAAAATTGGCTGTTTACTTCTACTCCTCATCTCATATTACTTCATACTCATATCTGTCACTCTCAAAGTGCCTTAATAATCTCTTTTGTGAGAGCATCTCATAAATTTTTTACAAGTCTAAAAAACCCCTAGACACTAGTTTTTTCCCCACTATTTTGTTAAATTTTAAAAAGAATTCTACGAACAGTCTGAGAATAGTGTTCCATTTTACATAATCCACGCTGCAGTCTCCAGGCACAATGGCATGAATTCAGGATGGAAGCTGCATCCTCAGCTCTTCATTTCCTGGTTTTTCAGAATTTAATTTAAACTTTTAACACTATTTTAATATAGCTTTTTTTGTATATAGGAAATTGAGAGAAAGAGAAGTGATTTAATATATAACCACAATATATATCTTTTTTTAAAGGAGGTTTTTCCTTGACCCCAAAAGTAGGCTGATGCATTTTAAGAAATGAACAATCATCTGCCGCATTCCTTTCCTTGGCCTAGACTGTATATATTTATATATTGAAGACAATGTGTGAATGGGTTTGGGGATAGAGGCTGTCAGTGGAAATATGGAAAGGAATGTTACCGGAATCTTTATTCTCTACAAAAAACAAGATTTTGAGCTCAGTAAATGTTGTACAAGGGGTGATTATACTTTGCAAACAGTAATACGCCAATGAAGGAATCTTACAAATGCAGATATGACCGACTAAGTTATTGGACAGTAATCCCTAGCAGCATTACACCTATATACAAAATGTACATAGCAGTAAATATCTTTATTTAACCAGAACAAAAAAACGTCCTGATGTTCATTTACACATAGGACCTGGCAAGTGAGTGATCTCTGCAAAGCTGATAATTCTCATGGAAACTATTAGCCAATTATAAACATAACACAATAATATCAGTAGCTAAGATGTATTTTAAAACACAATTACAATCACAAAGTATAATAAACAAATATGTGAAAGTAGTAACTAGTAACAATTGCATCCTCAGTGGGTCGCAACTGAGGATGCAAAATTCAGGACATTCTGCTGAGAAATAGGACAAACACAACCTAAAAGTGGTGGCTATTCTTCCATAAGATATACCAAACCAGCAACAAAAGTAAACTTCTGTTTTACCACACTGGCTAACAAGAAGTCATAAAAGCAATTTCCTTAAGCATTCCGATTCTTATATCACCACCAAAACCATTAGATTTACAGATGAATGGTTCTTTAAAACCAATCTCTTCAAATAAAAGGTTCTTCTGATCCCAAAGGACCAGCCACACAGCCCAGACAATATACAACTCAGATCTTACCCCAAAATCACGTGGTTGCCAATCCTTTAGTATCTAAAATCTGAGGTTTATTTATAAAAAGAAAGAAAGAAAGGTGAGAGTTAAAATTGGTTAAAGGAATCAAATGCACCCAGTAATTGAAAAGTTCTTGGTTCAGGCTTGTAACACTGATGGAATAAACTGCTGGGTTAAGTCAAGTCTCTGCCCGCTTCCAAATCACTGGAAAGTTCTCAATTCCTTGGTTAGAATGCTTCCATGAATATAAGTTCATAACCTTGAAGCTGGAGCAGGATAGAAGGCCTTTTATATCTTCTGCCATGTGGAGGGAATCCCATTGTTCTTATTGTGGAAAAGTACAGTAACAAGATGGTGGTTGGAGTCACTGCAGGAAGCTATTACATATACTTCAGATGGAATATTTGCTGGACAGTCCATTCAGTGTAGATGGGAGTCTCCCATGATCCACTGTCAGTTAAGTGTTTCTTGATTAGCCACTTAATCTGAATAGTCCCTTCAAGATGTGCTGGCTAACTACCTTGTGGACATTACACCATGAGCAAATATTTGACAGGTATAGAGCCAATACTCAACTTCAAATAAAAAAATGATACGTGCGTACAGATAGCATAATCATAACCAGCAAATAATAACCTTTTCATAGACACTTCACTTGACAACCTTTGTACAAGATCTATTGCAAATATATAACAGAACAGTGATTGCAACAATGATCTATATGGTCATATTTTAATAAGAATGTCACAGATGTATTTTAAAACAGTTACGATCATAAAGTATAATAATCAAATATGTGCAAGTAATAACAATTACTAGAGCACATCATTAATCCAGCTGGTAATTAATCCAAAGCAATAATATGGCTTATTTCTCTTTGAAGGTGTGTACAGAAAAATAAGTGGTGTTCATGTCGGGTCAAGCAGGAATTGATTCTATGTGACTAGAGCTTTGTAGGAATACTTTAGTGTGTCTAAGGGACTTTTGTTTTAATTTTGGGCACAAGAACAATAAGTGATAATGTCACCCGACTGAGACCAATACGTTGTTCTCACTGGGGAAAAGAAAGAAAATATGATAATTGGCTTTGTTTAGAAACAGCTTCATACAAGTAGGTGAATCAATTCTGGGCAATATGGGTCTGATCCAAAACCTACCAAAGTCATTGGAAAGACTGCTGTTGACTGCAGAGGGCTTTTGGTAAAGACAGAAGTGTCAGTAATAACCAGTCTAAACCTTGCACTCATTTCAGTAGATTAATAGTAATTAATACACCTGGCACCACTCCCGAATAAATATCTTGCTGATGAATAATAGAGGATCTAAAAGAGTTATTACTCAGAGTAATTGCAAAAAAGGTAGCTAGAAAAATCTTATACACTGTTAACATAATCTATTATACTATGGAAAGGATAAACCAATTAACTAACAATAATCTGCCTCGATAGTTTAACTCTTTAGATAACACTTGGTATTTAGACTCACACACAGTGGGGAAAAAATTCCTCAAATAGGAATGAGGCCAAACACATAAAAAACGGAATTTCCATGTCATTTACAACAAGTATGCAAATACTATTATATTATCTACATGATGACTGAAATCTGGCTTGAACATCGGGATTCCCTCCAATGGCTGGCTACACAGTAGGTACAGTAAGAGAGTTTTCCCGGTCATTTAAAATTTACTACAACATATTCAGCAAAAACTTTGGGTTGGATTCACAAGGGGAACTTAATGCTACAGTGATGACCATTGCAACACCTAACTTTTAAGTGCCTCCCTCTTGCTGGAATTCACAGGTGCCCAGGCTTCCTATCCCATGCATAAGAAGAGATAGGTGCCTTAGAATGGGATCCACAGAAGCCAGCAGGCTGAAAATATTTGACTTAGGCAGCTCCAATAGGAAATGCCAAAAAGAGGACTGTGACCTAAACCCTGCCCCTGAAAGGGAGTCAGGAATCTTCCTCCACTCGGGATTCACGGCTGAGAAACCTGTCCTGGACTGAAGTGCCTAAGTCAGGTCAGCCCAATATCAAGAAAAACAGAAGGGGAAGGTGGTGGCACCACCCTCTAACTTTTAGCCCAGGGGTTAAAGCACTCACCCAGCATCTGTGAGACTGGAGTCCAATTCCCTCTCCTTGATATAGAGCAGGGATTTGAACTTGGGTCTCCCATCTTCCTCATGAGTGTTGTAACTACTGGGATTTAGTGTCACACTTTCTCTGGCCCAATTGGAATATTCAATATTTTAAACTTCAAATCCCTGCTCAATACCAGGCAGAGTGGAGATTCAAACCCAGGTCTCTCATCCCAGGTGTTGCTCTAACAACAGAAAAGTTAGAAAGAGGCAGGAACAACAGCACCAACACCACTTTCTACTCAGGCATTGGGACCCACAGGTAAGATGGATGGGCAAATGACTGCTTTATGAATCCCCCTGGGAGGTGCCAAATTGCTGGGCTGTCAGGACTTGGTGTCTGTGCACATCCTTAGCTGTCAACATTTTAGATAGTCTTAGGGACTTTAATGGCAGAGACATAGGCAGCTAGAGTTTTGTGAATGCAAATTGGACTTTGTTGCCTAGCTGCTACTTTAAACACTAAAGTCCCTCTTGTGAATCCCACTCTGTGCTTTTATATTCCCATATAAGCATCCCTCATCAGCACCTTCAATGAATAACCTGACCAATATGAAGTGTAATAAGGATGAATGAATGAACCAATGAAAAAGAAATATTTAATGTGCATAAAACTAACAATTTAGTTCCTGTAATGATTAAGAAAATCTCTCTCAAATAGCACATTAATCCATTCAATGCCTAGTCTGGCAACTTTGACTGGTTGCTGAGGACTTCATTTGCCTCTAAAAATCACAAGAGATGTTACAATTGGATGCATTTTATACATTTTTTCACTTTTGAAGTACTGCTGTATGTAAATGCAGATGTTAGCTATATATATTTTTAAATGGACAGTTTGTTGTGTCCTTAGAAAGATGAAGAATTAAGTGTTAGTTCTCCTGAGACAGCAATGTTTTTCTGGGGAAAGAAGGCCAAAATTGGCTTCCATTTCACCTTAGAGGACACCCCTTGCGATTTGCTGTGAGCAGCGAAATCAGATCTGCTTAAACTCATTAGCCAACAGCAGGCCAGATTCTGGTCTCAAACTACTGTGAATCTGGAGTAACTCCACTGAAGTCATGGCCATGATAAAACTGGAGGAACTCCAGATTTTAACCAACATGATGAGAGCAGCGTTTAGCTTTGAGCATGCAACTTAATTTCTAATAAAGAGCTAAGCAAGTAGCTGACAACAGTAGGAAGAGCAGCAATGTTCAGTTCTTAATTCTTCAAATAAAGGAGAACATGACCTTGAAAAACTGTAATCATCTGCTAAAGACTGGCACAACAATCATGGTTCAAAGTGGAATTGAAGGGAAAAATGAAGCATCTAGAGTGGAGAAGTAGCTGATTTCTGGCTCAGTATAGCAACACACATTTTAAATAAAGGACAGGTTTATATAGTACCCAATTTATCATAGGTTATTGCAAATGGTGGTGACTCTGTCTGTGATTCTACACAGACATGAACCCACTTTCCTCAATTTTATGTACAAAGCCCATAATGTTCCTGGAATATTGTGGTTTGTTCCACTGTGTGAGTGATTATTATCACTTTCTTAATCCTTGTGCATTATCATATCACACAAAGCACACTATAAAGTTCTTGTTACATTTCATTATTTAAACATCTGTAAGAATCAAGAATAGACTGAAAATTCTTATAACTACTTCAAGTAATCTATAAACCAAAATTCAGAGAGAGTATGTATAACTAAATAGATGCCAGGTGAGTTCACAACACCTAGCTTGAGCAGGGGTCAGTACAAGCTGGCCATTGAAAAGATTAAATGTTATCCAAACACAGAAATTAAACTGAGTTATATTGCATCTTGGAATAATGCAGATTTTTGAGATTTTTCAGAAAGAGCTTCTAATAACCCTTTGAAAGCTTGGGTTAAGATACATTGAGAACTTTAAAATAACTAGATATCTAAACCATTCAAATAAAGGACAAAACCATACTCTTCTGCATCCCATGTGTTGTAGCTGTTTTGTGGGGTTTATAAAGGAATTCAATTACCAAGGCCCCCAGTCTGGCATATTTCATCTTGAGGTCAAGTAAGGTGGCATATTTCTTGGAACCTGCAGTCACTGAACTAGACTTTTGCTTGTCTTAAGCCTTATGCAAGGTGATAGGGCTGTAAATAAGGCAAGACCATATACACAAAAATAAAATGATTAAATGGGCCAAACTCTTAAAAGCTGCTAGTGGAGCACACACACACACACAAACACACACAAACACACACTGGTAGGAGGAAAATGTACACATATGTAAGCACAGTAGGCCAATGGATCAGACTGCCTAAGAAGGTTATGGAAGCTCTTTTGCTGGTGGTTTTCAAAAGGAAGCTGGATAACCTCATCTATTTTGGATGGTTTAGACACAACAAATCCTGCATCTTGGAAGGGGTTAGACTAGATCAGCAGCTCTTAACCTCTCCAGACTACTGTTAGGAGTCTGCTTTGTCTTGCATATTCCCATGTTTCATCCCACGTAAAAACTACTTGCTTACAAAATCAGACATAAATACAAAGTGTCTCAGAATACTATTACTGGAAAATTGCTTACTTTCTCATTTTACCATACAATTACAAAATAAATCAACTGGAATATAAATATTGTACTTGCATTTCAGTGTACAGTATATAGAGCAGTATAAACAAGTCATTGTCTGTATGAAATTTTAGTTTGTACTGACTTTGCTAATACTTTTCTGTAGCCTGTTGTAAAACTAGGCAAATATCTAGATGAGTTGATGTACCATACCCTGGAAGACCTCTCCCCAGAGGTATATGTACCCCTGTCTGAGAACCACTGGACTAGACGACCCTATGGTCCTATGATTTTAAGGCTCTCTGGAGTTGCATATGGAAATTCCTACCACAGGTAGGCTAATGGTGTGGAAACAAGTTTGAGTTCACAAGCAACAGCGCTATTAGAATCTGATGGTTCAAACTCAGTCTGAATTTGGCAGAGTCACAGACATCAGGAGTAATGTTGCAACATTTGTGTTGCAGCATTACAATACCAGCCTAGAGAAGTGCATTCTTAGAGTGTTGGTGGCAGGGGAGAAATAGCTTCTTCTCATTCTGTCCATAATCTGTGACCACAGTGTTTTGATATTAGGTTTCCTTCTGCATGTGTTGTGTAGGAGGATTATATTATATTCTTATTTCCCACTTGGGTGCTACCCCAGATTGTACTTGCAAACACTAAACCACGTTTTTAGCAGCTATTACTATTTAGTAGAGATGACTCAAATCAGGATTCTCTCTGTAACTTGAAGTCTTTAAATCATGATTTGAGGACTTCAGTTACTCAGAGGTCTACTAGAGGAGTGGATGGGCAAGTTGTGTCCTGCAGTGTGAAGGAGGTCCAACTAGATGATCGTGATGGTCGCTTCTGGCCTTAAAGTGTATGAGGACCAAGACATCTGAAGTATCAGAGGGGTAGCCATATTAGTCTGGATCTGTAAAAGCAGCAAATAATCCTGTGGCACCTTATAGACTAACAGAAGTTTTGGAGCATGCGCTTTCGTGGGTGAATACCCACTTCGTTGGATGACATGTGTCCGACGAAGTGGGTATTCACCCATGAAAGCTCATGCTCCAAAACGTCTGTTAGTCTGTAAGACATTTGAAGACATTTATGTCTGGGTTTATTTTTAATCCATTGCAAATCCAGGGGACAAACTGCAGAATTTGGATTTAGATTAATGTTCTGATTCTAAGATGCTCTGAGGTTGGTGAAGGTGATGGGTATGGCCCAGGGGCTTTGCTTTAGGCCCCTTTCTACTGATCATTGAAATGGTTTAAATGTCATAAGGGAAGTGAGCAAATACCTACCCCTGTCGCATTGCCCCTCCTCCCTTTCCTTTGGTTTTACTTTTGAAGTAATACATGGATGAATTTTATTTATTTTTGAAAATTCTATGCAGAGCTCTGTATGCAAGCAAGCACATTTGTTTGAAATCAACTGTATTAAAAATGCTTCCAGGACCCCAACAGAAATGAAGCATTTATGCCTCAGAAGGTAATACTCAGTTAAATATTCCAATAATTTTGTATTGTGACTATATTGAATTATGGAGAAATGCTGAAAGTGAGAAACTACCTTTAAGCCTATTAAACACATTAGAGGCTGATTGTCGCACAGCCTTTCAGGATGGTAACTAATTGCTTCCTAAGCAACTCTAGCACGTCTGCATTTTCTCTTACTAATCTTGTCATTTTACAGATTCCTTAATCTCTAAGTAAAACTTCTGTTCTCTGTTTCAATTAACATTCTTTTATTAAACTTCCCTACTTTTACCCTAGTTGCATCGTCAGTGCTAGGATGACAGAAGATGCATCTTCAACATTAACCTACTACACATCATTTAACACTCCAGGCACTTTTGTTAGATGACTTTTAGCAAGGTTTTTTTGGCAAAACACCTTATGGATAAATGATTTTTCTGTTTGCCCTCATTTCCCCCTTTGAAAAAGAAATCCTGGGATAAGTTCTTCTGACCTTCTCTTTTTGAATGATGTAATATCTGCTTTTGGTAATTAAGAGACAGGAAGAGAGCATGGCTTTTTTCAAAATGAGGTCATGGGAGCCTGAAAAATTGGTGAGCACTCTCTGACAAGCACATTAATTCAGTGTGATTTTAATGGTTCGTCCTGGGTTTTTAATTTTGTGAACATTTAAAATTATGCATTGACTTTGGTGCAGATTCTGCCACCCTCTGTCATATGTGGTCAGATACAGCTTTTGCTTTGAGCTTTTTTGCACCACATGAGCTGACAGAAAGGGCCAGTAGAGCAGGTGAATTCTCATGATACAGGAGGCCCCTACACCAGGGTAGAGATTGCTCATCCACCTTTGCAGCAGCCCTGGATGCAAGAAGCATTTTGGAATTAAGGTGAGATGGAGGGAGGGAAGAAGTAGGAGAGGGTGTGGCTGAGGTAGACCTGTACTCTGGAGATTTTGTACCTGTGAAAGGCCCCATAGGACTTATTGAAGAAGTGGTGAAACAGGCCAGCCCTCATGGTTGACCTAGACTGCATCCGGGCAAGACTAGTCCAGCAGTAGCTCTCAAAGATGGAAGGTACATGCTGATTCTCCTTTGTCCCTGTCCTGGCACAAGAATGAATCTTTCCCATTAAGTGGTAACTTACCCAGCATGTATCCAGATAAAGTCAATGAGGCTACTTAAGGCATAAGGTACTACTCAGCATAAGGGTGGCAGAATCAGGCCCTTTTATACATTAAAAAAGTAATCTCAAATTAGTTCTTTGTACTTGAGTGAAAAGTGCCACAAAGGAGATCTTGTAACATTTTACAAACATTAATTCAGTAAATCCCTCTGCAAAGTAGGTCAGTTCTATTTACGTGTCTAAATATTGTTGTCCTTTTGTGTCTAAAGCTAGAGTCTAGACAAATTGCACCAACATCTACCAATAGAAGGGGTAAATATCTTTAATTTATCTTAATATGTTAAGTTTGAAACATGTAGCCACTTTAAATAGCCAACATTTTAAGCTATTTCACTGATTCATGACAGCCCAGATTTGACAAATATCTGGTGTTCTGCGAGACATGGATTCTCGCAGGTTTTTCTATCAGTATCATTGACTGTATGGGAAGATGCGCTATGGGCATTTAAGTTCAGGGTATAACAGTTCTCTCTGGACACTGATCTGACTATATGAGGGATAAGAATGTAAGTTTTATGAGGGTGCCTTTGGTGGGATTTTGATTTTTGGATGTTGACCCAGCACATCCAGCTTTGCATTAGGTATTTTATACATAAACCCAGAGTTCTGAATGGGCAAAGAAACAGATTCATAAACATGTTCCTAATGCATACTTCCAGTATGGCTGGACACAGCTGTCACATCCTGGCATCCCATTCCTTTGAAAGGATGTTCTATAGGAAGGAAGTCTGAAAGTTTCAAATATGCAGAGTCAAATATTCTACTGAATATTTTTCCAGTTATTCACTTAACAACAAGTGAATTTTTCCGATAAAAACAAAGTTTTGGTGTCGTGATTTAAAACTAGTATGATTTTATGAATTTTTCTGTAGACAATCTGGGGACAAGGCTGACTTTAGAGCAGTGGTGAGCAACTTGCAGCCTGCATGAGGCCTGCCAGCACACTGCTTCTTGCAGCTCCCATTGGCCAGGAACGGTGAGCCGCAGGTACTGGGAGCCGCACGTGCCATGCCTGCAGACAGTCTATGTAAACACTATCTTGTAGCCCGCTAGCGGATTACCCTGATGGGCCACGTGCGGCCCGCAGGCTGCAGGTTGCCCACCACTGCTTTAGAGGACAGCAAGCAGGGCCATTGCCTGGGGTCTCATGCCACAGAGAACCTCACAAGGCTAAGTTACATCATATCTATAGACTCACTGTGGGTAAATGTAATATGAGCATCACAGTAATTTAATCTCTAAAAGTGGAAATAAATCACACTAAAGTAGAAACTTTCAAACTGTGGACCCCAGCATGTGTAATGAAGATCCTGTTTGGGGGTAGCAAGAATGAAAGCCTACAAATGTTTAATAAGAGTACATGTATTTTAAAATGACTTTCCTTATTTGTCATCTGGTAATTAACATGGGACCAAGATGAAAATAAAAATAACCTGAAGAAGTTTCGCAGAACTACTGTGCTCCTTGTATACACACTCACAAAGAGGTTGCAGCCACTTGCAGGGAACCACCCCCATCGCTAAACACTGCAGAGGGGGTCTCTGCATGGTCTGTGCTGTGGGAGAGAAGGGAGAAGACTAGGCACAATGCACATCCTGGTGGATGATGATATTGCCTCCATTATTCACACCTTCATCATCTCTTGGCTGGGCTACAGCAATGCAGTTCACCTGGGCACAAAGCCTTCTGTACTTAGGACGTTTCAACTAATACAGAACTCTAGAGCACATCTCCTCAGCAACACAGGCTACCACAAGCCCATCACATTTGTCCTCTGCACTCTACACTGGCTTTCCGTAGAATATCAAATCAAGTTCAAAGGTCTTCATCTTTATCTTTAAGGAGCTCAATGGCCTGGGCTCAGAGTATCAAAAAGAACAGCCTGGATTTTTAGATGAAGACCATGGTTGAGAATTTTGCTCCTCTTGCACAAAGGAACTCTATAATAAGGAGAAAACTTGTCTGTGCAGGAGACAGAACTTTCTTGGGAACCAGCTTGAGACTGGAATGAAGTCCAACTGGAACTAAGGTTACAGCTGTCTGAAACAGGATTTTTGGTTCACAAGCAATTTCAGCATTTTGAAAATTCTCACAAGCTGGAAATCCTGAAAAAAAATGTAGTTTTGGGAACACTGATACATGGTATTTTCTATCATATTTGCTCCACAGGACCAGCAGTTGCTGTGTTAAACTGACATCCTTCCATCCTCTGATTTGGTGAAAGTTGTTGACCCTGACTTGCTTTTGTGAGACCATCACAGTTTTGTGAAACTGTTTCATTAGATATCAGAGGGGTAGCCATGTTAGTCTGGATCTGTAAAAGCAGCAGAGTCCTGTAGCACCTTATAGATTAACAGATGTATTGGAGCATGAGCTTTCATGGGTGAATACCCACTTTGTCGGATGCATATAGTGGAAATTGGTTGCCCCTGGAAATTTCCACTACATGCATCCGACGAAGAAAGCTCATGCTCCAATACGTCTGTTAGTCTATAAGGTGCCACAGGACTCTTTGCTGTTGTTTCATTAGAAAAATTTCTGACCGGCTCTAACTAAAAACCATCACAACTGTAACCACCTTGTACTTCAAGTACAAGGTGCATTTCTTTGAGCTTGCTTTCTCTAAATACATAGCAACATTAAAAGAATCCTACCAAAACAAAGCCCTCTCCTGAACATGCTTCTTTCCCTGAGGAGAGGATGAGGGAATAATCAGATGAGAGTTGTGACTCACATTGGTTAATGAACTCAGGGAAAGTGCTGAGATAATTCAGTCATCACTGTAGTATAAGAACCTACACAGAACAGAACATCAGTCTTTCCTGGCTCTGTGGAAAAGAAGTGGGGAATCCATGCAGCCACAGGCTGTGTGTGTTTTGTTTTTCCATAGAGCCTCCGTGAGAGATCTGGAGGCTGCTGTGGTCAGGACCAGATTTCTACGGTCAGGGAACAGGAGATAGGTATGCCATGAAGGTAAGGTAGGCAAACTAGACCTGAGTAACAGGGTCTATACCTAATCCCTTGACCTCCCACAGATCTCCATGGATCTGTCAGGTTTGGGCCAGGTCTTATGCCAAGTTTTTGTGGGGTTGCACCCCACATCCACCAACAGATCTCCGTGAACAGATCATTCCAAGTTTTCTGGTTATGAGTTCCCACTCCCCCCCACATGAAAGGGGGTGATTTGAATGAGGTCCTTAGTTACATGCTTTCCTCTTTGGCCATACTTCCACTACAAAGCACGAGTGACCATGCAGCAGTGGTCTCCTTAAAGCAGCATCGAGTTCCCCTGGTTCTCTGCTCATCATATTTTACTAGAGCTGCCTGAAACTTTTGACAAAAGTAATTTTTAAAAAATTTATTATTATTTGGACTCCCCAGGAACACCTGACCAACTTGTTTTTAGCTTGCATTTATATGAACAGCGTTGACAATCAGCCCAGTGCAAAAGCTAACTTCCCATGGCTGTCGACACATATGACTGTTTTAAAATGTTCTTTCTCTAAGTTACACCCCTAGAGCAGGGATGGTTTTAAATATTGAGCTTTATTAAACTTCATACACACCCCCTCACCCACATTGCAAAAGTCCCATTGCCGCTGTGTCCTTTTGGAGTATATCAACATTTTCCTCAATAACTCAAGTTGTCATGGAATAGGGTTGCCAACTTTGTACTCGCCCAAAACCGAACACCCTTGCCCTGCACCCTACCCTGGCCCTTCTCCAAGGCCCTGCCCCTGCTCATTCCACCCTCCCTCTCTCTGTTGCTTGGTCTCCTCACCCTCACTCACCGGGCTGGCTCAGGGGGTTGAGGGCTCCAGCTGGGGTTTCAGGCTCTGACCTGGGGCTAGAAATGAGGCATTCAGGGTGCAGAAGGGGCTCTTGGCTGAGGTAGTGGGTTGGGATGTGGGAGGAGGTGAGGGCTCTGGCTGGATGTGCGGGCTCTGGGGTGGGGCCAGGGATGAGGGGTTTGGAGTGCAGGAGGGGGCTCTGGGGTAGGGGGTGGAGCAAAGGGATTTGGCATATGGGAGGAGGTTCCTGGCTGAGGCAGGGGGTTGGGGTATGGGACGGGGTATAGGTTCTGGGCTGGGGGTGCAGATTCCAGGGTGGGGCCTGGGATGAGGGATTTGGAGTGCAGGAGGGGGCTCCAGGCTTGGGCTGAGAGGTTCAGAGTGCAGAAGAGGGGTCTGGGCTACTGCAGGGGGTTAGGGGTCGAGGAATGTGAGGGCTCCAGCTGGGGGTGCAGACTCTGTGGTGGGGCTGGGGATGAGGGGTTTGGGGTGTATGAGGATGTTCCGGCTGGTACCAAGGGGTTCTGAGGGTGGGATGGGGATCAGGGTTGGGGCAGAGAGTTGGGATGCAGGAGGGGGTCAAAGGTGCAGGTTCAGTTGGCTCTTACCTCAGGCAGCTTCCGGAAGCAGCGGCATGTCCCCCTCCAGCTCCT
Source organism: Chelonoidis abingdonii (assembly GCF_003597395.2). Taxonomy (NCBI): domain Eukaryota; kingdom Metazoa; phylum Chordata; order Testudines; family Testudinidae; genus Chelonoidis; species Chelonoidis abingdonii. The sequence continues at coordinate 237,819,920 of NC_133769.1, forward strand.
ATGCAAAGGCATGATCAGCTGGCTCTGCGCTGCCCTGTCTGCAGGCGCCGCCTCCGCTGCTCCCACTGCCCATGGTTCACAGCCAATGGGAGCTGCAGAGCCAGTGCTTGGGGTGGGGGCAGTGTGTGGAGCCCCCTGGCTGCTCCTATGCATAGGAGCCTGAGGGGGGACATGCTGCTGCTCCTGAGAGCTCTGCGAAGCCACAGCAGGCAGGAAGTCTGCCTTAGCCCTGCTCCACTGCTGACTGGACTTTTAACGGCCTGTTCAGTTGTGCTGACTGGAGCCTACAGGGTCCCTTTTCGACCGGGCATTCCGGTCGAAAACCAGACACCTAGCAACCCTATTATGGAACAGAAATTCATTTTCCTAATCAGCTGTACTTATAAGTGCTACATATAGCCTTACCTCAGAAGGAGGATGATCATTATTTGTATTCTGTTTCATTACAGGTCTCATGACTCACTTGTAGAAGTTGCATGATATGTATATAAGGACTCTTGCTATGAAAGTAATTACTCTTTGTGGGCGATATAGCTTGTGCTTAGCTCAGCAGCATGTTTCAATTCAGTTTTGAGTCGTGAGAGCTCATAGCTGAAGGAGAGCTTAAAAAATGAAGTCAGTGGAACCTCTTTGTTTTTCTGTTTAAGAAGAAAAAACTTTTTTAAAAAACCAGTGAATTGAGGTTCACTTTACAATATTTCCTATCTAGTGTATAGTATGTGAAATGAGTGTCCAAGAGTGATAACAATGCAAAAGAGTCCAAGGTTTAATTTGGATGAGCCCTGAAAAAAATAAATAAATCAGATCCTTTTAATTGGGTAAAATCCTGATATCAGTGAAATCAGTAAGAGTTTTGCCGTTGACTACAATAGGGCCAGGATTTCATCTACTGAGAAGCTTTGTGAGAACAGGCATTCATGGTATTTCTGTGTCTTCCTGATTCTAATATGGACAGAAATCATGAGAACCACAGCTTGAGTAGCATTTCAGCCTAGCTGGCATCCTGTTCCTATTTGAAGCAGGACATTTAGAGGCATGGACGGGCATAGAGAAATTCTAAACCTGAAAAAAAAAATTGGTTCAGATTGGGTTTGAATTGTAAGCAAAGGAAGAGTTGATTTTTTCCCTTTGAATTGGTTCACTCAGTGTCTAGATTAGAAGTACAAGTACAGCTTTGACAAATGGGATCTTAGTAGTCTTGCACTGAGCATTAATTTACAGTCTTTGCAAAAATTAACTGAGAAATTTTCTAAGGGATTGATGGATCAGTGTCATTGATGTCTGACTTGCAAATGGAAGTGTAGGGCCTGATCTTGAGCGATTCTGAGCCTCTGTTTACTCCCAATGAAATTGATGGACTTGCAGGTATTTCAAATTTTTCAGGGTATATTTTTAGGTGTAGATTTTTGAAAGAGATCAACACACACATTCTGAGCCAAGGTTTCTAGAAGGCTTAACTCCCACTTTGGTAACAAACTAAATGGTCAGATTTTTTCAAACTGCTCCATGTGGTGGGTGCTGAGATCTTATGGAAAATCTGTCCCCTAAAGAATAAAAAGGTAGTGAGTCCATCCGGTTGGAGAGACATTTGCCAGTGTTCAAATCTCACAGTGTCTGCATTCAAATTATACAACTCACCATGACACATGCTATTCTGAAAAAGAAATCATCGGGGGTTGTCAAGATTCAACTGCAATTTAACATTCTCCTGGGAAAGAGAGGTCATTAGAACCCTGAGATTTAGAATATTGTCTTGAATGACAATATGACAGCTGTTATTGTTTTAACAGACACCCACTGTATAATATGATAGAAAAATGCAAACTGTCTCTGGAGAATAAATGTAAACACAGCTCTACTATTCCATTTAGAGCTAAAAAAACCAATACAAGTACCGATCTGAAATGTGAAGGTCTGAATTACTTTGGATATTGTGGAAGTGATTCTTCTCTGAGGCCTTGTCTACACTACCTGATTAAATTGAATTAGTTTAAATCGATTTTATAAAACCGATTTTATAAAATCGATTTAGTGCGTCCACACTAGGATTCTAAAATCGATTTTGTGAGTCCATGGCCCACGTCTAGCGTCGATTTCAGGAGCAGTGCACTGTGGGTAGCTGTTCCACAGCTATCCCATAGTTCCCA
>NC_133769.1:237825904-237828220 GCF_003597395.2 Chelonoidis abingdonii
AATTAGTAACATCGATTTTAGGGTTACTCCTGTGGTTTTGAAGGAGTACTAAAATCGATTTAAATAGCCCTTTAATTCGAATTAAAGAGTGTTGTAGTGTGGACGGGTGCACCATTAATTCGAATTAACGCTGTTAAATTCGAATTTAAGGCGCAGTGTAGACGGGGTCTCTATGTCTCTCTCTCTCTCTCTATGTCTCTATATATCCTTATGTCTCACTGTCTCTCTCTATGTCTCTGTCTTTCTTTGTCTCTCTCTATGTCTCTCTTTATCTCTCTATGTCTCTCTCTATGTCTCACACTATGCCTCTTTTTCTCTCTGTCTCTCTGTCTCTCTCTATGTCTCAATATATATCTCTATATCTTTCTCTATGTCTCTCTCTCTCTATGTGTCTCTCTATGTCTCTATCTCTCTCTATGTCTCTATCTCTCTATGTCTCTGTTTCTCTCTCTGTGTCCCTGTCTCTCTCTCTCTGTCTCTCTCTCTGTCTCTATGTCTCCATGTCTCTCTCTATGTCTCCATGTCTCTCTATTTCTCTCTGTATCTCTATGTTTCTCTATGTCTCTCTCTATATCTCTATGTCGCTCTCTGTGTCTCTCTCTCTCTGTCTCTTTGTCTCTGTCTCTCTTTCACTCTGTCTCTGTCTCTCTCTCTGTCTCTCTCTATATCTCTCTATGTCTCTCTCTCTCTCTCTCTATGTCTCTATGTCTCTCCCTATGTCTCTATGTCTCTCTATATGTCTCTCTCTCTTTCTCTGACTCTCTCTCTCTATTTCTCTCTGTCTCTCTCTATGAATTTATGTCTCTCTCTATGTCTCTCTCTCTCTCTCTGTCTCTATCTGTCTCCATGTTTCTCTGTCTCTCTGTCTCTCTCTATGTCTATGTCTCTATGTCTCTATCTCTCTATGTCTCTCTCTCTATCTCTCTCTATGTCTCTATCTCTCTATGTCTCTGTTTTTCTCTCTGTGTCTCTATCTCTCTCTCTGCATCTCTCTATGTCTCTATGTCTCTCTCTATGTCTCTATGTCTCTTTGTCTCTGTCTCTCTCTCACTCTGTCTCTCTCTGTCTCTCTCTGTATCTCTATATCTCTCTCTATGTCTCTATGTCTCTCTCTCTATGTCTCTCCCAATGTCTCTATGTCTCTCTATATGTCTCTCTGTCTTTCTCTGACTCTCTCTCTCTATTTCTCTATGTCTCTCTTTATGAATTTATCTCTCTCTCTATGTCTCTCTCTCTCTCTCTCTCTCTCTGTCTCTGTCTGTCTCCATGTTTCTCTGTCTCTCTGTCTCTCTCTATGTCTATGTCTCTCTGTCTCTCTCTCTATGTCTCTGTTTTTCTCTCTGTGTCTCTGTCTCTCTCTATGTCTCTCTCTATGTCTCTATGTCTCTCTCTATGTCTCCATGTCTCTCTCTATGTCTCTATGTTTCTCTATGTCTCTCTCTATATCTCTATGTCTCTCTCTATGTCTCTCTCTCTCTATGTCTCTTTGTCTCTGTCTCTCTCTCACTCTGTCTCTGTCTCTCTCTGTCTATCTCTATATCTCTATGTCTCTCTCTCTATGTCTCTCTCTCTATGTCTCTATGTCTCTCTCTTTCTCTATGTCTCTATGTCTCTCCCTATGTCTCTATGTCTCTCTATATGTCTCTCTGTCTTTCTCTGACTCTCTCTCTCTATTTCCCTATGTCTCTCTCTATGAATTTATGTCTCTCTCTGTCTCTATATCTCTCTCTATGTCTCTCTCTCTGTCTCTCTCTGTCTCTCTCTCTATGTCTCTGTCTGTCTCTCTATGTCTCTGTCTGTCTCCATGTTTCTCTGTCTCTGTCCCTCTCTATGTCTATGTCTCTATGTCTCTATCTCTCTATGTCTCTCTCTCTATGTCTCTCTCTATATCTCTCTCTGTCTCTGTCTCTGTCTCTGTCTCTGTCTCTCTATGTCTCTCTATATATCTCTTTCTCTCTCTCTATATATATATGCCTCTCTATATCTCTCTTTCTCTCTCTATGTCTCTCTCTATGTCTCTCTCTATGTTTCCATCTCTCTCTCTCTGTCTCTCTCTCTGTCTTTATGTCTCTGTCTCTCTCTCTATGTCTCTAGGTCTATCTCTCTATATGTCTCTCCATGTCTCTCTGTCTCTCTCTATGTCTCTCTATCTATGTCTCTATGTCTCTCTCTCTATATGTCTTTCTATGTCTCTTTGTCTCTCTCTATGTCTCTATGTCTCTCTCTATATTTCTATGTCTCTCTATGTGTCTCTCTCTCTCTATCTCTCTCTATCTCCCTATATATATGTCTCTCTATGTCTCTCTGTCTCTCTCT
>NC_133769.1:237828320-237908614 GCF_003597395.2 Chelonoidis abingdonii
CAGCCAGGCTTACTGAACTTGTTAACCCTTTACAGGTAAAAGAGATATAAAGTACTTCTGTTCTATTAACTCCTACTATCTGTTTATGACAGTGACTTAGAACACAATTGCTATACCCAAGAGGAAACTCATACTCTGTGAACATTACAATGTTATTTTATGCCATCAAGGCTCGAGTATAGTTACAGTCAATGTAACACTCGTATGTTTGCAGTTGTACTGTTCAATAATGTTCTATTTTCAGTATTGAAATTTTGAAACCTGGGGAAAAACTGTATTAATATTTGTCATAATTATTAATGTAGTAGCAACAATGTACCAAATCATCTCTGACTGTGAAGATTAAAAAAAGCTGGAATGAGATAGAAAGCAACATAAATCTCACAAATACAAATTTAACAGACGAATTTTTTCACTGAAATTCTCTTAATCAAATGTCATAAATAAACAGAATGTGCTTCTTAAATTGATACTAATTTAACACACAATAAGAATCTTCTATTAAAGTGTTGATCTTGTTCCAAATACCAAAAACCCACACAAACAACACTAAATAATTCACCTTGAATTATTCTTTATATGTTATGCTAGACACAGTTCTAGAAATCTCTTGGAAAGTGGGTCATACTGAGTCATTGCTTTTGTACTATTGTGTATATCTAACTTTCTTATACAATCCAGAGAGCAAAATGATAAACCAGAGCAGACAGATTCAAAAAGCATCAAATGTTCAAAAAATTTCCATTACTATTTATGATTAAACTAGCTAGAGACATACAAGGTAACAAGGAAACATTCTACAAATACATTAGCAGCAAGAGGAAGATCAAGGACAGAGTAGGCCCATTACTCAATGACAGAGGGAAAACAATAACAGAAAATGTGGAAATGGCAAAGTTACATTTTTATGTTCATTTTCACCAAAAAGGTTAGTAGTGATTGGACATTTGACATAATGAATGCTAGTGAAATGAGGTAAGATCAGATGCTAAAATAGGGAAAGAAGTTAAAAATTATGTAGACAAGTTAAATGTCTTCAAGTCACCAGGGCCTGATGAAATACATCCTAGAATATTCAAGGAGCTGACTGACGAGATATTTGAGTCATTAGAAATTCTCTTCAAAAAGTCATGGGAGACAGGAGAGATTCCAGAGGAGTGGAAAAGGGCAAATTTAGTGCTTATCTATAAAAAGGGAAATAAGGACAACCCGGGGAATTACAGACCAGTCAGCTTAACTTCTGTATCCGGAAAGATAATGGAGCAAATCATTAAGCAATCAATCTGCAAACACCTAGAAGAAAATAAGGTGATAAGTAAGAACATGGATTTGTCTAGAACAAATAATGTAAAACCAACCCAATAGCATTCTTTGACAGTGTAATACACATTGTGAATGGGGGAAGTTGTATATGTGGTAGATATTGATTTTAGTAAGGCTTTTGATACTGTTTGGCATGACCTTCTCATAAACAAACTAGGGCAATACAAACTAGATGGAGCTACTAGAAAGTGGATGCATAACTAATTGGAAAACCATTCCCAGAGAGTAATTATCAATGAATCACGGTCAAGCTGGAAGGGCATATCAAGTGCGGTCCAGCAGGGATCAGTTCTAGGTTTGGTTCTGTTCAATATCTTCCTCAATGATTTAGTTAATGCCATAGAGAGTACACTTATAAAGTTTGTGGATGAAACCAAGCTGGGAGGGGTTGCAAGTGCTTTGAAAGATAGGATTAAAATTCAAAATGATCTGGACAAGCTGGGGAAATAGTCTGAAGTAAATAGGATGAAATTCATTAAGGAGAAATGCAAAGTATTTCACTTAGGAAGGAACAACCAGTTACACACATAAAAAACGGGAAATGACTGCCCAGGAAGGTGTACTGCAGAAAGGGATCTGGGGATCATAGGGGATTATAAGCTAAATATGAGTCAACAGTGTAACGCATTTGCAAAACAAAGCAAATAATTTCACAATCTATTAGCAGAAGTGTTGTAAGCAAGATACGAGAAGTATGTCTTCCGCTCTACTCTGTGCTGATATGGCTTCAGCTGGAGTATTGTGTCCTGTTCTGGGTGCCACATTTCAGGAAAGATGTGGGCAAATTGGAGAAAATCCAGAGAAGAGTAACCAAAATGATTCAATGTCTAGAAAACATGACCTGTGAGGGAAGATTGAAAAAATAGGATATGTTTAATCTGGAGAAGAGAAGACTGTGAGGGGAGACGATAACAGTTTTCAAATACATAAAAGGTTGTTACAAGGAGGAGAGAGAATTCTTTTCTTCTTCTTAACTTGTGAGGATAGGACAAGAAGTAATGGGCTTAAATTGCAGCAAGGGCGGTTTAGGTTAAACATTAGGAAAAAACTTTCTAATTATCAGGGTGGTTAAGCACTGGAACAAATTGCCTAGGTAAACTCTGGAATCTCCAACATTATCTAACCTGCTTTTAAAAGTCTTCAAACAACTGTCAGGGATAGTCTATATAATACTTAGGCATGCCATGAGTGCAGGGACTGGACTAGATGATCTTTCAAGGTCTCTTCCAGTCCTATGATTCCATGACAATAAAATCTGCATTAGGATGTTTATTAACTACTAAATTTTAATGTAAAGCCAAAAATAAGAATTTATATACACACGTTACAATTGTAATATCCATCATGTAGCAGTAACACAGATTTTTGATAATAATTTAAAGGTCCAGGAAGGGACATTTGACTTCAACAGGAATGCTCAGTAAACAGGAATTACTTCATGTGATGAGGAGTTTACCTATGACATCATAAACTCATCACACATGGAGTTTATGAGTGCATTGAGAACTTGCAACTCTCATTGAAGTAATATGGTATACATATATCTTTGCAATGGTTCCTAAATTCAGGACACAACACGTCTGCATAAGATCATAATACTCACTTCCAGAATTAAACAACAATTACCATTCTTGTTTTAGTGGAGAAACTAAGAGAGAACACCATTGATTCCTAATTCATCTTTTATCTCTTAACTCACCAATAACTTGAGATGGCACAGTGAAATTCAGACACTGACTAAAGTTACCATACCAATAGAAAAAAGGACAAAAATTACCACCATGCAAGCATATAATGCCATATAAAAATATATCAGAGTAGAGCGTTCAAACTTTATCAGTTCCATCCTGTAGTTCCTCGAAAGCAATGATTCCAACTTCCATGAAGATACCTAATCCTCTACGCCTGCATTTATCTGGGAACATGATAAATGGTTACTATGATAAGCCCAAGAGTCTACATAAGTGTAGTAATGTAATACATGGCCAACTTTGGCAACTTGGTTCACAATAGAAAGAAGAATTCTCTCCTGCAAATCTAAGACTTCAGTGTTACAGCTGTCTTGCTCTTAGGCTAATCATTTACACCTGTGCAATCTGAGTGCAAAGTGGATATCAAACAATTGCCCACTTTGCACAATTGTAAGTGACTACACAGGGTGCAAGGCTGTGGAGAATGATGTCCCGGTGTAGAAAAATGGCAACGGATTTATTATAAGATGTTCTATAGGTGAGACTGAAGGAAATCAAAAGAGTTTAAGAAGAGATAAAGAAACCTGGGCCATAAACAATATAATTGCAGCCAAATGAGGTTATTCTCTTACGGTGGTGTCTGCTCTCTGGTGATTTCAATGGAATTTTATGCTCTGGATTTATGAAAAATATAATTGAATATAGGCCTTGGTCCAGACAAAGATGTGAGTTCTGGTTATCATTAAATCCATGTTACAGAAGGAGGAAAGACAACTTGCACAAAATCACATGTAGACCTGGGAAAAGAACCCACATCACCCGACTCCCAGGCCAGATCATTAGCCCTGTGAGGAACATTATGGGAAGGGGAAAAAATTGCCCGGCTCAAAGAAGAGAAGGCTTGGAAATTCTCAGAAAACCTAGGAAGGTCAGAAATAAATGTCTCATTATAAGTGTTCCTTTATTATTTTTTTCCAGAGCCTATTATTAAGCATCCATGGGTGATAGTACTCAGAATCAGTTGCAGCTGGTCTTATTAAGCAGCCACAAAACAAATTGTATTTTACAACATTAATTATTATTTAGATGTTATTAACTAGCATTAGTTCTGTGGTAATGAGTAGTAGTAGACTCCAGACAGGCAGATAAGGGTGTTTTTCCCCCCAGGGGCCATGATGCTGTGCTGAAGAGTTTGTACTAAGAGGGAAAAGGATAGGATTACTGAGATAAAGCAGTTATCCATTACAGTCATTGTGGGGGATCGTGGATGCTAAATTTAGTTAAAATGAATCTGGTTAGAACAGAGTGTACCAAAACCCTCTAGCCCAAACCAAAACAACTCTGAGTGTGTAAGGATTAATAACAGTTGGAAGTAGGAAGAGAGCTGACTTTCCATTTCTAATGCACAGTTCAGCATTGAAAGTGGCAAGATGCTGAGTTTATCCCTTATTTATCAAGATTTCTCTTCATATCCCAGCAGCCCTCTCAGATTCTGGCTGTGGCACTCATGATGCAGAGAGGACAAGGTGTTGAATGACAAAGTAACTTGTTACGTCTGAAACATTGGTGCAGGGTGAAATCTTTCAATAAATTGGCTCAGGCTTCTCAACTCCCTGAGAAATAATCGACAGGCAGTGATCAAATGAAAACAGCAAAAACTCCAAACCCAGGAACATTCTCTAAAAGAAAGATAATCCAAAACTCTGTAAAATTAGGGTACAGTAACCTTCCAGGCCAGACAAATAACTAAAAACAAAACAAACAAATAACAAATGTACTGCTTGTGAAAGACGCCAACTTTCAATAATCCTAGAAAATTAAGTACTTTATCTAGCCACACAACAGGTGCAAAAGGGGAGTGCAAATAGGATTACTTGGCCTGAAAGCAGGGTTTGAATCCCCAACATTCAATGCCAAAACATATTCCTTTTTCTTGAACTAATGGCATAATTTCTATAGTTGGCAGCTATAGTAGGTTCTTATCTTATTGTGCACCAGACAGTAGAGCAAAGATCCACACTACTCCTAGTGTAGGTTATATACACTCTAGGGAAGCCCCTGAAGTCTCCCAAAGCACAAGTCGCATCCTAGCACAACCCTTTTTATAGCAATAGCTTATTTAGGTTGCCAGTGCTTAGAGCATAAACTTCTGCTTCATGAGTTAAAGGAGTTACAGTTGGCAGCTTCTGTTCTATTATATGAACTATATAGAGTTTGTATAATGGAGTGGGACAAAGATTCACACTCTCCTAGCATGGCTTTCAAAAGTTTCCCCATGCCGCTTGGCCAGCATGCCTCAGCCTATTCAACAGGGACCACCAATGTAGTAATATATAGCATTCATACATAATAGTTCTTTTCATCTGTAGATCTTAGTATTTTTCCTATTTTACACAAGGAGAAATTGAGCACATGGTGGGAAAGTGGTTTTGCACAAGGTGGCACAGTGAGTCAGTGGCAGAGCCATGGACAGACCCCCCCAAGTGTATCAATTCCTAGGTCAGTGCCCTGTCCACCAAACCATGTTCCTGTAAGTGCCAGCAAAGATGGTGGATTTTGTGACCTGAACTAGACACTTAGCAGTAGATCCACAGAAAGGACTTAGACTTAGCGTTTACAATCCAGTTTTTCTACTGTGAAAGCAAAGATGTCTGAAAGACAAGTCACAATTCTAGAAAGTAAGTTAATTAAAAGAAATAATCCTAACCTGAGGTAAAATTATTCTATTATTAAGAACTTTAACTTTCAGCCAACTGTGAGAACTGGGTTAAAACAAAATTTGCAATTGATCACATAAGCTATGAAAAAAATGTTGAAAGAATCTAATGTGTGCCAAAGTGACTCTTTTGGCTTTCTGCCAAAGGCAACTCATCTCAAACCACGAGAAAGTTGACATTTTACTAATTAAGTGTTAGGACTAACTATTTCAGCTAATCAGAAACTAGTTTATACATTAAATCACATTTTTTAAAAATAGGCCAGGGTTCTGATTAGCCAGAGTACACAACAGGATGTTCGGTCATTGCTAAGCAATGAGAATATAGTTTATTCCGATAATACTGCAGAGAAAGAATATTCATCACTCCATTACACCAGTGCCTCATCATCAGTGTAATGGAGGAAAAAAGGTCACTGGAACTGAAGGTCCTCAAAAAATAAATTTCTCCCACTTCTATAACTATCTGGGTTTGTTTGTCCTTTATGCTTTATCCTCCAACAAACCTTTGACATTCATGTAGCAACAGATGACCATTAGCCCATGATAACAGTTGATTCTACTGACCATCTTTGTTAAGTACATTTGGGTGGGACACAATTCGTTTGTCAGATTCATAGTTAAGTGAGTTGGGTCAGGACCAGTGTAAACAGTGCCACATCAGTCTATGCTGGGTAAAGAGGAATGTACACACAAAGATCCTAAAAGTATGGTCTGGGTTAAATAGCACTGCAGTCTTTCATCCAATGCTGAGGTGGGAGAACTATGGAAGGCCTCATATCAGCTGAACAGATGGGTAAATAATGCCATATCACAACATGCATGGCAAGAATCCACACTAAGATCCTAAGGTGATGAACCACATGCATGGGGAGGTGGGATCCACAAATGTCCCAGGGGTGTAGGTCAGGGATAAATAAAGCTACATCATGACATATTAGGATGGGCTAAATAATCCTTTATTGTGAGATGCAGGAATAGGGGCATCCAAAGGCCTTGAAACTGTGGATGGAGGCCTAAAAATCCCAAACAAAGCCTGTGTCTCACCAAATATTTTGCAATCACCAGAAGATACAGGAAAAAAAGTGTTAGAGGAGGGGAGAGAACAGGAGGAGAGAAGTGTTTGAACACTGAGAGGCTGGAAAAGGCGATGGGGGCTCTCATGGTATCTGTGTGGGGAGTGTTGGTGGTTTCCACGTTTCCCCACTTGAGCAGGACAGCAGAGAGTTCTGCACCCATTGGCTCTCTGCAAGCTTGCGGAGGTTGTATTTCCCTAGGGGCTGCCCCGTGGGTTGAGGTAGTGGGGATTGCCCCAGTTCCCCTGGCTGCAGGGAGCTCCCCATCCCAGTGCCCCCTATTTTCTCCTGATATGCTGCAGGTTGCAGCCTGCATCCTCACGGCTCAGCACGGGCTCGGGGCAATAGGATTCCAGCTGGGAGAAGGCATTCCTGCACACCCTGGGGCTGGAGGAGATACAGCAGGAGCTGGTGTTCCCCATCTTCTTTCACTGCCTAGTCCTGGCTGCTTGGCCTGGCATGGGAGGATGCGGGGGAGCCTGATACCAGCGGCGGCGAGAAGCCGTGGGCAGCAGCAACGAAAACAACAAGCAGGAGAGGAAGAGGCGTTGGCAGCAGCTGCTCCTTCCAGCCGTGCTCACCGGCTGATCCCGTCACCAGCTCATCCAAGATGCCTTGCCTCAAACATGGCCAGCCCAGCCAGCAAAGCAGAGGGCACAGCAGCTAAATCATCCTGCCCTAGCATCATGAGATTTTTTTCCATGGGACCCCGAATTGGCCAGGGCCCCTGGCCACAGGCCCCGTGGATCCATGCATTATTCCACCACTGGCTAGGTGCCTGGGCATCAGGATGTGGTGGACTTGTATGCAGCTCTGGTAGATTTGTTGGCACCACGGGGACTTTACCACTGGAAACAGGACCTAAGGAATTTAGGCATGTACAGGGTTACACAGCAACTGAGCAAGGGTTTAGAGGATCTAAATTTTGGATTTAGGATACTAAAGTGGCAGCCAGCCACCTAAATCCCTTTATGGATCTAGTCCTTATTCACTAGGAATGATACCAAGACGATCTATTCATTTCTAATAGTCATCAGATGTTAACTTGTACAAGTTAGAGATGGAAGGCTCTGTATCCTGTGAGTCATGCACCCTCTCTGCATGTTATCATTTCTATTAGTGCTAATGGGAAATATGTGTGGCTACCACGAAGAGAACAAACCCTGTAAATGGTTTTGGAATAAAAACAGTAGGTGACTGGTGAACTCTCACCCCCAAATCTGATATGACAGAGAGTTTTCTTTCAAGTCAAATCACATTCTGTAATGAGGTACAACACCAAATGAGAAAGGGTCAAAGAAAAACTGATTATAAAACTCAAGATTACCTTTGAAAAGAGAGGAGAGTGGAAAGATACAATAGGATGGGCTGTCAGTATCATTGCTAGCCAGTTCAAAGCAGAAAGCCCGCTTCTTACCTTGATAAACTGTTAGCAATAGGTCACAGTCAGCTGCTTCTCTTATCAGCACCAGGAGCTTAAATGTCAACGATGAAGTGTTTCCATGGAGATCCCTCTGAGTTTCACAAATGTGGGCACATTATTTACGCCTACACTCTGCAGGATAAGTGATAATGACAGTGTGTTTTGTTGTGTCCTATCATATCTGAAGCAAGCAGTGCAGCTGGACTATGAAATTCTTATATCAGAGTACAGTGCCAGACCTCTATGATGGGAAGCACACCTGTTCATTTTGATTTCCACAAACAATGTCTGGGAGAAAAAAGGCCAGCTTTGTTACAATATATTTCAGGAAGCCGACTCCAAGACAGGGGACAGTCACAGCTGCTAAGTATTAACAAATACATTCTTTCCAGGGAATGAACTAGGTAGTACGTCACCCGTAACCTACACAGAATGCACATTATTTTGTGGCCAGTACATTTCAACGGTGATTGGGGTATCTTGTCTTTTCCAAATTAGCTCTACATACAATCCTATTAGTTAATTCATGCAGCAGAGACTTTATGTATTTAGAAGCACTTTGGATTGGGGAAAATATTGCAATTTTTTCTTTTTTTTTTTTTTGGTGACTACCTGTTCCACTATTTAAATATAATTACTTCAGCCGTCTTTTTGTGTTCATTTCCCACAAATTATGTCACTATCAATGTTAAATAGTAAGTGGTTCAAAAGTATTTACAGGATAGTTTTTGAATATGTACAAATAGGTATTTGTGCCAGAAGCATTTGCTTGATCTTCCAGTGAGGAAGAAGGAAAACTACAAACAAGCAAGTAACTTCTCAGACCAATCACAGCTTGGCATTGCAGCTCAAATGGAATATTGAAAACTCACAGACAGTATTTATACCTGCTCCTGTATGTTTTACTTCATACAGCTGATGAGGTGGGTTCTAGCCCATGAAAGTTTATGCCCAAATAAATTTGTTAGTCTCTAAGGTGCCACAAGGACTCCTCAGTTTTTTTTGTTGATACAGACTACCACGGTTACCGCTGAAACTTGTCACAGACAGCTGTTTGCAATCCATATTGTTTTTAAAATGCAAAATGTTTATCAAACAACTCTGAACAACAAAGAAATCTGAGGAAACTGCAATTGTCTCACATATATGTTGCGACTGGAAAGAGGTTAGATTTGTTGGCTAACTATACACTCAGCTCACATAGTTACAACCACGTGCATCAAGGTGGAAATAGAGAACTTAATCTCTGAATATTAGGTAAATGCTTGTGCTGTTAAGGTCCTTCCAGGAGCTGCACTTCCCTTCCTCTACTACAGACAGAAAACTGAAGCCTACACTTAGGCCGTGTCTACACTAGCACTTATGTTGGCAAAACTTTTGTCACTCAGGGGTGTGAAAAAGACTCATTGAGCTGGTTTTATTATGTCAACAGGAGAGCTCTCTTCCATCGGCATAATGAAGCTACACAAACACTCTTACAGTGGCAGAGCAGTGGAGCCTTCCCCTTGCCTCTTGGGCACCACACATAAGGGGTGTAGGAAACAGCAGTCCCTGATTTGGGCAGCATAGGAATTTTTGCCAGGCTATACTATCCTAAGGGATGGAACAGTTTACACGGTCTTCCTGGGAAGCTGTGGGTGGGGACATGCTTATTGAGGCCCAATTCCTCCCCAAGGGTCCACTGTGGTGTGCATTTTTCCTTATTCAGGGTAGTAGCTAAATCTAGACCTGACTCTTTACCTAACAGCTGGGCTGTAGCCATGTTTTGCAATATTATTCCTGGAAGTACCACACTGCATGATGGCATTTCTGGGAATGGCAGCACAGCACCATAAACTCTGATTTAGTGTGCAGCTTAAATTAAATCCTTCCTGGAAGTATGGTTTATCCACAGAAGATGTGGCTATTTAAGTATTCAAAAATCTCACCCATATGACATCTGTTAAAGCTATTTGTTTACAGTTTTAAAAGAGACAATTCTCTAGTGAGGTCAGCTACTGAATCTAACCATCATGATATTTATATACATTAAGAAACATATGCAGCCAGATTAAATAAATAATAGATTTGGCTTATGTTTTGTTGTATCTTATCAAGGCCTCAAGCATTTTTTGGCAGTGCTTATGCAAATGCCAGACAGAGTATTTCTTAAGATTTAGGATTATGCTGACTAAGGACAGACCGCTCGTGCCACCAGTGCTGATAACAAGGTTGCATGGAACTGAAGTAAGACCACATATTCCTTTCAGTACCATAACAAAAATAATTTAGACTTTAAGATTATGGTTATAGAAATTTGGATGTGGTGAAATGGGAAAATCCGCATTGCTGCTACCTAATCCGTACCTCTTCGGTGAATATGTAATCCACATTTCACATAGCCTTCTGTGCCTAATCCACAGAGGATGTGAATCTGCTCAAACCATAGCAACCCATGTTTCAGTTCTGAAGGTCTAGAGTTCAGACACTCAGGATGATCAAGGTGATGCTCACTGAGAAAAATTATTTCAATCCCGCAACCCTCTATGGAATCCTTACACTCAGCCTTGATGCTGAGGCTCAGTGGAGAGTTACATGGAGCGATTCGACCACTCAAAACAAACAGCTCATCATTGACCCTGCTGAGGAACCACTGGCTTTTGATTTCTGTCAGAAAAAGTGATGCAGATTGAATCGCATCAGGACAACACAGGGGAGATGTGGACAAACCCTCTTTAAATGGAAAATGAGGCAAACACCTATGTGCGACTGTGGTCACCAGGCACAAGTGATGGCACACGTCATATCTGAATGTCTCCTTCGTTCTTTTGCCGGGGGCCTGAAGGACATGTACCAGCTCACTGCTGCGGCAATGTGCTGGCTATCAAAGTTAGATATACATTTGTAGCTGTTGTTAGCTACCCAAGCCATATGAAAGAAGAAGACTTCAATATCAGAAACTGTTGTTTTCACTAATAGTGAATTCACTTAAAATGATTAAATAAGAAAAAACATATATAAAAGTAGTTATCTGATCTTAAGGATTTCCATTTATGTACAAGAACTGCAGACAATGTTTACTGTGTATTTTAATTTTGAGTTTCTGTCTTTATGAAACACAATCAGATTTATTAAAAATTACCTTTGCAAAGTTTGATAACCAGGCATATTTTAAACCAAATCAAATCTCAGTGTTTTGGCTGTTGGTAGAACCTTATTTCTAAGAAATAATTCAGTATTAAAAAGTTCAATATTGTCATGTCCTGCTCCTCTCAAAACAAATACTGATGAATGGGTTGGCCTCTCAGAGGCCCAGAAGCAATCAGAGAGATTCCAACCTGATGCTGGATTGTGCTTCATTGTATGATATTCTTCAGAGTACTACAGAGCTTCCTGGAATTGATATGTCATTCTTCATTAAGATCCAGGAGTGATCCAACTTCATCTTCACTTTCGAATTGTAAATCTATACATCAGGCAGTTAAAAAGTTAGAGATGAACGGCTGACACCCTTTTCAAATCCAGAATGAAAACTAGTCCGTATAGCTATACTATATGCCTTACAAAAGGGCGCCACTCACATCTAATTTACACAGAGCAAGCATGAGTGTAGCCCTTGGTGTTTTGTAGTTTTTAAGGGGAAGGACCCATGCACTGTGATTTAAGTGGTTAAGATTATATATGTGTATTTATATTTTTTTCAACTATGGAAGCAACTCTTCCATGTCATTGCCATATATTCTTTAGGAATTACTCTGGTTGTTTTATGTAATACTTTCTATTGTGCATTTTGTCTTATATTGCACTTTTGTCAGGTATGGTAGGTTATATTACAATGTCAAGAGATTTAAAATGAACCTAATCTTTAAAACTCTGTGGTGGAAGGACAAATTGTAGCTATTAATCCATTTCAGGAGATTGTTTATTTGTAGCTTCTAGCATGTAATAGACCAACTTTTAAGGTATGAACACAACAATACAGGGGTTTCCATACAGACCAAATGATTAATGCACGTAGTTCAGTAGTCTGACTGCAGCAATGGCCGTGATCAATTAGAGAAAGGAGTCCTTCTTCTCCACAACCCCAACACACACCGTCTTTATAATGCACCTAGATAATTGTACAATGTTACATTTTGGAAAAAGGAGATAAAACTCATGTCTGAAACAATAGGCAAAAAGTTTATGACTTGAGATATGTGGGTTCATATAGCTTGTAACTTTTAATACCAGCTTGGGACAGTAGTTTCAGATTTTTTTTAAATCCTACAATAATGAAACACTGGCAAAAATCCCTACAACACTATATATAAAATAAGCATTTCCTTTATAGTAACAGGCAGTCCCTGTCTTGAAAAGCTTGCCATCTGAGCACAAAGCAAAAGAGTGATGACCAATGCTGCTTTGTGGGCATAGAGGAGTTATGCTCAACAAGGGATCATGTGGCTAGGCACCTCATTTGTAGCTGAAGATCACGCTTCTCCTTGCATACACATTATCTCCTTGGATAGTCATTCTTTTCTCAAACTGAATAACTTTTTGCTCTTAAGAATAAGGGAGCAGGCAGGCAGTGCACTAGAGACTTCCACTCAGTACAGAAGAATTTGTATAGTGCTTCTGCTTGTGCCCATATGTTGCCTCTGCTCACACTTGCGCTGAAGTCAAGAGTCTTGCAAGATAGGATGCAGGATAGGATTGAAGTCAAGGTGCCCCCTTGGTCTTGTATTTTGGAACAGATTGCCCAGGAAAGCCTGACTTCCAATATATCACAAATGGGGCCAGACCCTCAGTCTCACTCTGTCCTCTATGCACTGCTCTGGCAATGCACAAGTAATACAGCTGTCTTAAATAGCTAGATAGTAATCCGGCTAGTGAAGAAGAATCCATGGGTGGCACAAAGTTGCCATCAATATTTCCACAATTTATTGTTAAGCGAATAGGCCAAAGTCTTTGACGGAAGGTGTTTAGTTTCCGGCCCTCACTCAGAATCCATTCCAGATGCAGGTAATCTTCTGTTACAAGTTTCTGGATTACTAGAGTACTTCATAGGAATATTTATGGACCAGTATATAAGAAAATTCCACCTCTGAGTATATAACCTTTGATTCAGCCTGTGCAATAAAAAAATCACACCTATAAACAAGCTGAGTGAGCTTCTTGGCAACAGTCTGTTTCTTGGTGTCTGTCTGATATTGCATGTTGTGTAGATTATGCTGTCCCCTTTAGCTAATATTGAAATCGCATCATCACACTGTGCAAAATAAAAGTGGATCTTGCCTTGCTTGGGTGATTTTTTTCCATTGTATTTTCAAGCCTTCTCCATGCTACTTGCTGAATTATCTGTCTGCTCAATTTATTCTCCACATTTGGATGCGAGCTTGTTCACAAGTTATGTACTTGTCTATAGAACTCGGTCATGTTAGCCTGGGTTTTCTGAGCATTCTCAGTCTTGTCTCTTTCATGCCTATTACTAATATATCATAAATTAGTTTATCTTCTAAGAGCTGGTAATTGCATGAATCACTTATTTTGCAGTTTGGCAACATACTGGTCTATTGTTTCTCCAAATTCTTTATTACACTTGCTGAAAGGATGCCCTTCATATAGGACACTTTTTTTGTGAGTTGAAAATGCTTTTCTAGGCACTTCTTGCCTTTTACATGGGACCTCTCTTTCTACTGTTGACATATTCTGATGCTGTTGGAGCAAGTAGCAGCCTTTGCCCATTATAGCTCAGTGTGGCTGCTTTTGTTTTGTTTTATCCAGCCCAATTGCAATTCTGCCCTTTTCACACTGAGATCTAAAGAATGTTCCTTTGCTGAACACATCCCGCTTCATGTCCATCTGCTTGGGGACATGAGTCTGGTACACTGTCAGGGTTGTTTTCTCTCTTTTTGAATATTCTCAGTTTCTAATTTCACATATCTGCAGGAACAAACTCATTTCAGATGCCTTGTTCAGTGTTTAAGCAGCAAAGGTATGTCTACAGTGGAATAAAAGACCTGCAGCACGGCCATGGCTGGCCGTAGTTAGATGACTCAGGCTCACAGGGATGAGGCTGTGTGGCTAAAATTTGCTGTGTGGATGTTCAGGCTTGATTAGAACCCTCCACTCCTGTGGGTCCCAGAGCTCAGATTCCCCCAGCTTGAGCCTGAGCATCTACACAGCAGTTTTACAGCCTTGAAGCCTGAGTCCTGCGACCCTGAGTTAGCTGACCCCGGCCACTGCATGCGTTTGATTACTATGGGAAAGGTATCCATCACAACACTGGCAGATCTGGAATACCACATCTTTTTGGAATGGTTTTGCTTTTATTAGCTACATTAGGATAATTATTCCCATTGATTTCAATTCTGCTTCAGCAGAGGTTGGATTAGATGACTGCTCCCTTATATCACTCCTACGGCTATGACCCATTGCAAAAGTGGCAAAAAAGAGAGGCAAGGAGAAAATAGGGCTTTGTTCCTTAGCAGAACTGGGCATATGCAGAGAGGACCTGAGCTGCACAGTCTTCAAATGTATAGCAAGGATCCTGTGTACCCAGAAGCTCCCGATGGTACTGTGCCTCCTTAGCCCACAGTTCTTCCATGACTCCATGTACACAGATGAGGCTACAAACTGCTCTCAGACAAGGCAAGTGCCTCATGGACAAGATTGAGCCCCTTAAGAAATAATGAATGTGAATAGTGTCCCAGGTAAAGTGACTGGCTATTTATTATTTGTGCAGTTACAGATGCGACTAGAGGGCAAAATTATCTGCTGATATGCTCCATGACGTCAATGGAGTTATACCAGCAAAGGATTTGGTCTAATATTTGTACAGAAAAAGTAGAAGGAAGCAAATCATTGATTTTTTTGTTTTGTTTTGATGGCTGGATCAAAAAAATATGTGTGTGTGTGTGGTGGGGGTGGGGTGGAGGGAGGATGCTGGAATCATTAAGTTTCAAACCAAAACTGATTTTTTCTCTGTTTCTTGATGAAGTAAAAAACAGAAAGAGTGTTGGGTTGAAACAAAAATGTTTCATATGTCAATTCAAATTGACATTTTGTTTAAAAAAATATACTATTTACTGAAAATGTCACCTGTTCTAATATAGAGCAACCTCTACAAAGACTCAGAAAGACAAACAATTAGACAACCTTTGTCTCGACTTTTTTTAAACTTACATTTAACATTTCCACTAATTTTTAATTTACTTGTAAAGGGTCAGTCAACCGTTAATACCAATCAGAAGGTTTTTTCTGCGGTGTGTGCCCATGAAAAGGAATATACAGTAGCATTGCTTCTATTTTTAGAGATTATATTAGCATGAAATCATTGATCGATCTATGTGAATTTTTTACCTCTCAAAGCAGTTTAATTTTCTAATTCATTGCTCCAGCCAGTCTCTTTATTCATTTGCTGATGAAGAGTAATGTTTCTGTTAAAATGAAATATTATTAGCTGTACATTCATATACTTATGAATGTGGAAGTTTGGATCTGCTCCAAGAGCAAAGCTGGCAAAAAATAATAAAAATGTTTTAATGGAAACTTGTGAACTGCTCACTAATTCATTCCTCTTGATTTTACACACCCTGAAAGTTTAAGTTACAAGATGTCAGGGAGGTTCAGGGAAGCATGAAAAAGCTCAGAAATCCATTTTAGCTGGAGAATTCATCCTAGATGATGGCGGTGGAGATCCTCTGAAAAATCGCATGGTCTAGCGGAGCCTGAAAAAGTGGAGAGACAGGAGGTCCTGAGTTTTACATAAATGTCCAAATGTATGAAGACCAGTGATGGTCAGAGATACTAGATCTAGAATTAAGCAAATAATTAATATTTCAGTGTGGTGTTCAACAAAAAGTTCTGAAAAACAATGAGGCTCAGTTTGAACTGAAATTGATTTTTTTTTTTTTTGGTTTCTCGACTAAATGAAATCCCCCCAAAATTTGATTCAGGTAGACTGAAATGTTCCACATGTTGATTCAGAACCACATTTCCAAAACAGTTTATTTCAATAATGTCTAAACAAACCATTTTGACTTTAAAAAAAAACAACTCATTTTTTTATTTGGCTGAAACTATTCATCAAATTTGACCTGAATTCACAAATTGCTTTGTTGCCCCCAAACTGCATTTCTGGCAATTTTACTATTCACCTGAAAAATTTCACCCAGCTCTAACTAGAAATCAGAATCTTTTGGCTCCACCCTTGTGCTTCAAGAAGAAGCTTCCATTTGGGCAATAGCAACCTAACAGACTTCTCTGATCCCTCACACCTTTAGTGATTCAAGAACAAACCTGTCGAAAGACTGGCAGCCTATGCCTGTATCCTCTCATTCATCTTGAGGGATACCATAGCAACCGAACAAATATAGAATAAATTATGGCCTACAACAACATTCTCCTTCCTACTCTTTGTCAGCAGGGGGATAGATGTATCTATTAACTAGGCATTTATGCCATGATTTCCTTGCATTACATTACTCAGGACTAATTCCATTTTAAATCAGAGTTTTTCAAAGAATCCTCAGTCATTTGCTTTCTATTACTTTCCCCCACCTCCTTTCAGAATTTATTTCCATGACTATAAGTGAATCACTAGATGGCCAAGGAAAGTGATTGATGCAAGGAAGATTATTCCCCACTTGATATAATGTATAATAGGAACACCATTAAGGAGTTTCTTCCTGCCACTGAACAGTTGGTTACTGTAATTTGCTTAAGTCTTGCTGTATTTTTTTCCCCAAGGCTCTTATTCATGCCCCAGATTCTTCTTGCTTCTTTGATTTGAAGTAGTAACAGAGAAGCTTCCAAACAATGGATTTTTTTATGTATTGCTAATTTTTCTCTTTGAAATTATGTTCTGCAATCTGCTTCTAGACAAAGCATTTTTCTTCTTAATTGCTCATGGCATTAGTAAATGATCAAATGTCTCCAAATAACTTAGGCAAATAAGATTTTTTTTTAAGGAGTAGAATTTTTCACTGTATTTTAGAACAGGCAAAAGTGGCAGGAGGAAAGTAAAATCTACATGGCTAAATTAACAATAAAAAGTATAGCAAAGGTAGTACATTTGAAAGCAAATGCAGATGCACACATTTTTAAATAAATGTTGAGGATGTAAGAGATTAAAATATTGAATTGGAAACAATATCCAATGGCTACACCATGCACAAATCTGAAGAGTGTAAACACTGAAGAAAGAGAATAATTGTTTCACGTGGTCAAGGTTGGAAAGAAAGTGAACACAAAAATGTAGGCTAAATAAGGAAAACTATCACCACTGAAGTCTAAGAGCCTGTGAAAATCTGGAAGTGGATATCCCATCACTTGAACCATTTAAAATGAAACCTGACACTGCTAGTCTGCAAAGCACATATCTGTGTTAATCCAATAACTGAAATCTCATAGTACTGTGTGTGGAGATGGGCTACATTGGAGTCCACAGGACTTGCTCTGTTACTGTGGGCCTGAAGTACCTGGGAATATTGGTATAGACTCCTCATGGATACAATGAACCACTGGATACCCTTGCCATGCACCAAGCTTGCCAGTTTTGGGATGTACTGGCTGGCTCTGGGCACCCAGAGCAGGTAGGTAAATGGTTTATGCAGCAGATATGTCTTTCAGCTAATTTTCTGACCCCAGGAATCTGTGGCTTAGATTTCATCAACTTCTTCTAGCAGAACCCTTCGAGTATATCTATACCCATGTCTCATTGTCTTACTCTGCGTTTAGATTATAAACTCCATGAGACAGGAACTGTGTCTTCCTTTATGTTTTGCATGGAGATGAATACACTTGAGGTGGTAAATAATCATAATAATCTAACCCAAATGAGAAAATTTTTTGAACTCTTCTTTGTCCATGGCTCAAGATGTTGTGTAGGAATAGGAACAGTACTTCCTGGTTACTGGCTCTATTTTAGGTATCTACTAATATGAGTCCCCTCACTGTAATGGGGCTGGCCGACTGCCATTCATTTCTTCATGGTCGCAAGTGACCATTCTGTGGCTTGCCTCTATATTCCCCCTTCTTCAGGGCTCCTTCCAAAAAACAAAACAAATCAGAACAAAACCTTGTAACAATCAAAGGAAATTAAAAAATATTTCTCACCTGGAGTCCAATTTATTCAGCTCTCAAGTACATGCAGACCCTTCAGGACCCAACCCTAGTTCAGTATCTCTTTAGCTGGAAGGTTTCCACTCTTTTTTCTTAGAGTTGAGTCACAGTTCAGTGTCCCTGTGGGAGCCAAACCAGACACATCTCCTCAGGATTCTGTTTCCTTAGTACCCCATACCCCTCACTGCAGCCCCCTGCTGCCCTTTATAGGCAATTATCCAATCCCACTCAGGTGGGGGCTCATCCTTTAATCACTGATGGCTTAGCTCCAGGCTTTCCAACCCATGAGGGGAAGCCACCCTGTTACAATCACTATTTCCCTTGAAGTATGGAAGACAGCTAATGTTGTGCCAATATTTAAAAAGGGTAAATGGGATTATCTGAGTAATTATAAACTTGTAGTGTGACATTGATCCTGGGAAATATAATGGAGTGCTGAAATGGGACTTGATTAAGAATTAAAAGATGCTAATATAATTAATACCAATCAACATGGGTTTATGGAAAATAGATCCTGTCAGATTAATTTGATAACTTTCTTGTGATGTGATTACTGGTTTGGTTGATGTAATATACTTAAAAGTCTGTAAAACATTTGACTTGGTACCACACAACATCGTTCTGATTACAAAACTAGAATGATAGAAAACCAACATCACACATTAAATGGATTAAATGGATTAAAGTTAGCTGGCTAACTGATAGGTCTCAAAATGTAATTGTAAATGGGAAATCATTGAGTAGGTGTGTTTCTAACTGAATCCTGCAGGGTTCGGTTCTTGGCCCTATACTATTTAATATTTATATCAATGACCTGGAAAAAAACAAGATCTCTGATAAAGTTTTCAGATAACAAAAAATTAGGGAGAGGTAAATAATGAAAAGGACAGGTCACTGCTATGTAGAAATCTGGATCACTTGGTAAACTAAGTGCAAGTAAACAATGTATTTTAATATGGCTGATTGTACATGTCCATGTCTAGGAAAAAGAGTAGGCCATATATAGAAGATGGGAGACTCTATCCTGGGGCTCCCAGCAGTGACTCCCAGGAGTGATTCCAAAGATTTGGGGATGATGGTGGAGAATCAGCTGAACATGAACTCCCAGTGCAATGCTGTGACCAAGAGGATTAATGTGATCCCTGGAGTTATAAACAGGGGACTCTCAAGTCAGAGTAGAGAATTTATTTTCCTTCTGAGTTTGGGTCTGGTGCGATCGCTGCTGGAATACTGTGTCCAATTCTGGTGTTCGCAATTAAAGAAGGATTTTGATATATTAGAAAGGGTTCAGACCTGAGCCCCAAGAATGATAAAAGGATTAGAAAACATGCTTTATAGTGATGTTATGTTGATGACAAGATCAGCGCTGGTGAAAATAGTGCCACTGTCTTGCTTGTGTGGTCTTTTGATAGCCAGGTTTATCTGAGTATCCGGGAGTAGTGGTTGTTGATCCCTGTGTGTCTCCCCTGGAGGCTTAACACCTGCCAGTTGTAATTAGTGCATATTTTGGCTATGAGGTCTTGTTTGGCACCCAAGAGCTCTATGAAATTTGCCGACATTATTGTCAGCACCAGCCCCGATGAGAAGCCTTTTAAAAGGCATTGGCAACTGCATCAACCTTCAGATACAGTCAGTCAGTTATTTTGAGAACTGTCAATCTGCAGGCATAGACACATTCTTTCATTATAGTGTAGTGGTAGGTGTCTGGCAGGCTTCTAAGATTCAGAGAAGAAGACAGGTGATCTGAGATGCATGCTCTTGCCACCCCCACCCAGGACCAATAATAATGGCATTGAAGTCCTGACTGTAGATACTGGTGGCATTTCCATCACATTTGTCTACAAACCATCATGCAAACAATTCAAGTTCATTAGTCCACACAACCTCAAACATGACAAAATACAGATGATCTCTGGTGACTTTAACTGGCACAGTATCAAATGTGATGCAGCATAACTGATGGAAGTGGTGAACTAATTCAATCATGGGCAGATGCACATCACGTAAGCTTTATTCACAGCCCAAAGCTCCCCATTTCCTTCAACAGCAGCCAACAGAAAATAGGGCTACAAGCCTGATTTGGTATTTGTCAGCAACAACATAACTGGTTAGCGTAACAAGCTTAGTTTGGGTCCAATTCCACATTTGTAGCACCGGCCCATCGCCATCCAGATCAATGCAGCCATAACTCAGTACCGTTCCAGCTCTGCTTTAATTTAAAACAAGGAGAATGGAAGGGTGTGACGGGTTAGATCACAGAACCCTCTTAGGAGCTGCCACTCGATGTGCCAAGACTACTTCTACCCCTGCTTTCCCTGCTAGCTTGGGACTCCAGCACCCTGTCTTGCTAAGCCAGACACGCCTGTCTACTCCAACAAAGACCCAGGGTAAGAGTTACTTGCCCCAAAGCTGCAGGTTTACCTGAAAGCAGCTAACAGAAGTATTCCTGTCTTCAACATTCAGATGCCAGACTCCCAATGGGGTTTAAATCCAAATAAATCCATTTTACCTTGTATAAAGCTTATACAGGGCAAACTCATAAATTGTACCCCCTCTATAACACTGATAGAGAGATATGCACGGCTGTTTGCTCCCCCAGGTATTAATACATATTCTGGGTCAATTAATAAGTAAGAAGTGATTTTATTAAATACAGAAAGTAGGATTTAAGTGGTTCCAAGTAGTAACAGACAGAACAAAGTGAGTCACCAAACAAAATAAAATAAAATGCGCAAATGTATGTCTGATCAAACTGAATACAGATAAGATCCTCACCAGTTCCAGAATGCTCTCTTTTACAGACTAATCTCCTTTTAGCCTGGGTCCAGCAATCACTCACTCCCCTTGCACACTGTCCTTTGTTCCCATTTCTTTCAAGTATCTTAGGGGGTGGAGAGGCTCTCTCTTTAGCCAGTTGAAGACAAAATGGAGAGGTCTCCCTGGAGTTTAAATAGACTTTCTCTTGTGGGTGGAGACCCACTCCTCTGCAAAGTCCAGCTCCAAGATGGAGTTTAGGAGTCACGTGGGCAAGTCATATGTCCAAGTATGACTCACAGTTTTTACAGGTAGCATCCATTGTTTACATGCTACCTTGAATATTCTCAAGTAGACTTCTTATGTGGATTGGAGCATTCCAAGATCCATTTTCCTTTAAGTGTTTCTTGATTAGGTACTTAGTTTCAACATTCCTTTTCCAGGAACTGACCAAATGCTTTACTAAGGCTATTTAGAAATCAATCCAGTACACAGCCAACATTCATAACATTCATAACTTTGAATACAAAAATGATACATGCATACAAATAGGATTAATATATTCAGTAGATCAAAACTCTACTGAGATATGTTATATGGCATATATAGCATAAAACACATTCTAAGCATATTTCCATAAAGCCTTATTCCCATAAAGCCTTATTTATACAATCACAAAGGGCTTCTCCAATTATCTTACTGATGTTGTAAGAAAGATCAAGCCAATACCAGAAAATTATGACCGGTTTGTCAATGAAGTTTACACTGTCTTGAAGAAGCATATTCTATAGAGTTGCAGAACAAATTATGTGCCCTGACTAACATTTGAGTTGTCAGATTGGTATGCACAATACAAGCAGAAGTTCAGAGCAAATCCATTTGTTGAGTATAACACAGCAGCTGGTGAAGAACTGGTCTCTGCATTAAAGGAAGAAAAACATAAGTCATGGCAGAATCTCACTGAGAGTGTAGGTATGACCCACAGAATAAAAAAGCATGGATAAGCATCTGAAAGCTTAACAATGATCCAGGGAACAAAGAGTGAACCTACAATATTACTGTATACCAGGTTGTACACCAACTCTTAGAAAATTGCAGGGTACTGAATAAACAACTCAAGAAATGGCTTAACTGACAAGACTAGGAGACTTATAATTTTGGGTTACAATGACTGAATTAACCTTTGGAATTAATATCCTCCAGAATGGCAAAGCCTCCTATTTAGACATTTGTACAGAACAAATTAATCATTTTGGACCAACAATAAAGAACTGGTTACTCAGGTTCTTGAACACATGCTCAACCAAGTACAAGTATCCAAGATCTGGTGATGAGCACGTGTTGTGGCACTCCTGAGGCCAGGAAAGGACGCAATGGAGCCAAAGAACTTCAGGCCGATATCACTACTATGTCATCTATACATATTGTATGAGAGTCTCATCCTAAATTGCTTTCACCACTCATTGAAAAAGCACTTAGTTCCAGAGTAAGCTGGATTCTGCTCAGGCAAGTCATGCACCGATCAAGTGCAGACCATTACTTAATACATTAAAGACGGCTTTGAAAAGGGTATGGTAACAGGGGCCATGTTTATTGACCTATGAGCAGCATGCAACTCAGTAAATCACTGAAGGATTCCCACTTAAATATACAAAATGATAAAAGATCACGACTTTGTATGATTGATACAATCTCCACTAGAGAACTGACATTTTTACATTGAACTAAGAATGAAGCAGAGCCAATAGTGCCAACAGAAAAATGGCTTACCACAAGGGAGTATACTCTCACAAATACTTTTCAACATCTATACCAGTGATCAGCTGATCTATCTCAGCCCAAGTAATTTTACCTATGCCGACGACATATGCATCACTGCCCAAGCCAAAGGTCTTGCCTCGATTAAAGCTACACTAACATTAGCACTGTCTCGGCTCTCAGTCTATTACACCAAGAACAAATTGTGTGCCAATCCAGCCAATGCAAAAGTGGATCTCTGCATTTTAGGAATTCTGAGGCCAATAGACAGCCATCTGGAATGGGGATCACTTGCCCATTGTTGGAAGCCTGTCTACCTTGGAGTAACACTAGAGCACACATTATCCTCTAAGGCACATGTGGAGAAGACAAAAGGCAAAGTTAGCACCTAGAATATACTCAGGAAGCTTGCACATTCAACATGGAGAACCAACCCAGCAACACTAAGAGCCACTGCACTAGCACTTTGCCTTTTGATAGATGAATGTTCATGTCTGCCATGGGAAAGATTGGCTTACACAAAGAAGCTGGGCCGTGTGCTGAATGATAGCTGCTGCTACGTCACAGGATGTCTAAAATGAACAAATGTGAACAGCTTTTATGTGCTTGCCGGAATCACTCCACCAGATATCAGGAGAGAAGTCATAAGCAAAATGGAATGATTTCAACAGGTCAGAGATACCAGACATCTGCTATGGGGCCACACCACTTCTCTTTGTTGAATGAAATCATGGAGGAGCATCCTAGCTTTAACAGAATTGCTTTAAAAAACCCACCAATGACTATCGGACTGGAAATGTGGCGCACAGATAGAAATACTCAATGATGTTAAAATGCACAATAACATTACCAAACAACTTTCTGCAGGTGCAGAGAAGGATTTGTTGATCTGGAGGCATTATAATTGTCTCCAAATAAGAGCTGGAAGGTCAAAAGTCAAAATGTGGAAGTGGGGTTATTCCAATGATCCAAACAGACACATGTAACTGGTGAAATACAAACCATGGAACATTTGTTGGTCTGCTGAACCCTGGAGGAACTACACACTATGGAAGATCTCACCAAGGCTACAGACTGGGCCATATCATGTGCCCAACACTGGAAAAACCTATGATTACTGTGGAAGGACACAAGAGGAAGTAGTACTTCCATGGGGAACAAACATTTAATAATGAGGTCTTCAATCAAGCAGAGAAAGGCATAACATGATCCAATGGCCAGAAGTTGAAGTTAGACACATTCAGTTAAGAAATAAGGTGTAAATTTTAACAGTGAGAGTAATTAAGCATTGGAACAACTTACCAAGGGTCATGGGGATTCTCCATGACTGGTAATTTAAAAAAAAAAAGGATTCTTTTCCAAAAGCTATGTTCTAGGAATTATTTTGGGGAAGTTTTGTGGCCTGTGTTATATGGGAGGTCAGACTAGAAGATCACAATGGTCCCTGCTGATTTTGAAACTATAAATCTATGAATTATTATCTCCATTTTTAGATGGAGAATTGAGGCTTAGTGAGACTAAGGATAAAATTTTCAAAAGCCTTCTATTATTAAGAGGTCAATGGGACAAAGGCTCCAGAGTCATTAAGATTTTTTGAAAATTTTACCCTAAGGGCTAGATTCACAAAAGAGCTTAGCTGCCTAGCTGCAATTTTCTGCACCTAAATCCCAGAATCAGCCCCACTGGGATTCATAAAAATCCCATGCTCCTCCATAAAAATCATCTACATTGCTCAGCACCTCAGTTTCTGCAGTAACAGTTCC
Organism: Chelonoidis abingdonii; assembly: GCF_003597395.2. Classification (NCBI taxonomy): domain Eukaryota; kingdom Metazoa; phylum Chordata; order Testudines; family Testudinidae; genus Chelonoidis; species Chelonoidis abingdonii. Next base: position 237,852,911 of record NC_133769.1, read on the forward strand.
CTATGCATCTGTGTTTCTGCCTCTGTGCATGCGCACTGCAGCCTCATGCCAGGTGTCTAGATGCTAAAACCACAGAGGAATTTTGTTTTTTCCATGTGACTGTCTGTAAATTTCCCAAGGATAAGATTTGGTGACTAAATTCCCACTACACTCTCTCTCCCTTCTTTTGATCTGACTCAGACAGGAAACTAAGCTTACAGGATTTTGGCAGTGGTTATTTTAAACTAATGGCTTTTCAAAATATGTAAGTTATAGTTACTGGTAATTGTGATTACAGAAATGTTGTGAACTATAAACTGTCATGTCATGCATAAAAAGAATCTTAATGCTGAACTTAATTCTAGCTGCCTTCAGAAGCTCTATAAATCACATCTATAAATAGAACTGAGTTAGTGCCATGGGGAAAGCCTTTGAATTTTCATAAGCCTCTGTTCTCTTATTCTGTCATCAAAATAAGTCTTGAAATCATACGCAGTTTGCATTCTCTGAATCAGTGGCTAAGAAATGGCTTTATGATGACAAAAATACATCATTGTGATAAACCACCAATATGTGCAGATCATCCATTTTGTCCTTGCAGAGTGAAAGCCATTTATTCAAATGACATAAATGGCTACTTTGATTAATACCATTATTTGCCCTTGATGAGTTGCTGTTTTCCAAGGAAACCTAGATGCTAAATAACACTCATGATACTGGGAAATGAAAAAAAAAAGATTAGGTTTATTTTATTTCCTGTGCACATATTATTAATTGTATTACTTATTATAATGATTATTCCTTAATTTCATGGCACCATAGAGGTGAGTGGTACATTACAAAAATAAAGATGAAGCCCTTGCCCTGCAGGTCTTACAATTTAAAGGACTCAGTTCTGCCTTTACATGCACCTACGTAACTCTCAGTGACTGGAGCGGAAGTCACAAATGCAAATGAGGGCAGAATTTGCCCCTAATTTAAGATACAAACAACAAGAGGAGATGACAGCACACTGGAAGTCTAGAGAAGGAGGACAGATATTTATAAGCAGGGTAATCATGCAACATTCAGGAGGAAAACAACTGCTAATTGCCTACAATTATAAAACAAATGTTTGTTTGAACCAAATACATTTTCCAGTTATAGTGCCACGTGCAGCGTAGAGAAGCAGTTGAATACTGCAAAAGAGTTTGTGACCATCCATTAGAATTCTGAACCACTGTTTGATTTAGCTGTCTAAAACTTCATTGAAACATACCAATGGGACAGTGTGGGAAAGCTGGCACTGTCTACTACCTCCTGTGTGTCCCCATTCTGTGGATATGTAGAGGATGATATCCTCCAAGGTTGGCAGACAGGCATCTTTCATTAGCTGTTTTACTCTTAACAAAACCACTGTGGAAAACAGGAAGCTTCTTGCTGAGGAGACTGATGTTCTGTGTGTGTTCAGAGTCATGTTTGCTCATTTTGGTGGCACTTAAATGCTTATTGCTCTTAATTCTGTTGGCCCTGATGGTCAGTCACTGCTATTCTTTCTTGTGCATCTCCCACAGAGCTGATTACTAAATTCTAGCCAGTTACCCATCAAAGGCATTACTGAGGCCAAAATTTGAAGACAGTGGGGTGCTCATAGGAGTTACTGAGTTATTGTGGCCTGCAAAATATTACTACAAGTGATGATGCTGGAGAAGGAAAGAATCCAGCCTAGTAGGTTGATTTTTTCAGGGATAGCAGGAAACCTCCCACACTCTCTCCATTTTTACCTGTTAGCTGAGTATTTTTGAGCAGGTATCACTGAGAGCTGGTAGCCATGGAGTCATAGGGTTCCATTTTTACAGAGACTTTTCAGAGCAAAACCACAGTTAACAACTCCCACTTCCCCACCATTTATTCCTTGGTAATCAGTTACAATCTATGTATATGGAAAAGTGTGAAATCCAGACAAAAAAAGTATATGCGGTGCAAAAGAAAACCTGCATAGTTTTAAATGCTGAAATACATGAAAACCTATAAAATCTAACCAAGTTAGAGAATTATTGTGCAAACATATAGAAAATTACACATTGAATTATTTTGGGGCGTTTGGGGAAGAGAAACAAGTCCCACTCGTGTTTTTCAAATTCAGCATTTAATGCTGAGTGAACAACTTCCCAGGACTCCTCTTTTCAGGTAGCTTCTGAATGCAGTGTTTCCCTAGTGATGTTAACATCATCACTCCTGTATACAGTGTTGAAATGCTGTAGACAAAAATCATCATAATCCCTGCTAACTGCTAGAAACTGATGTCAATTTTTAAAGGAAGGGGCAGAAATCTGTGCAATATACATTGCGTAATACAGTGGTTCTCAACCTTTTTCTTCCTAAGGACCCTCCTCCCCAACATGCTATAAAAACTCCATGGTCCATTTGTGCCACAACAACTGTGTGTTTGCATATAAAAGCCAGAGCCCACGTTAGGGGTAACAATCATGGCAATTGCCTTGGGCCCCATACCACAAGGGGACCCCTGCAGCTAAGTTGCTCAGGCTTCAGCCCCAGGAGGAAGGGTCAGGGCCCTGCGCTTCAGCCCCATGTGTGGGGGATAGAGGGGTTCAGCTTTCTGCCCTGGGGCCCAGCAAGTCTAATGCCAGCCCTTGACAGACCCCCTGAAAACCTGCTCATGGCCTCCAGGGGGCTCCAGACCCCTGACTGAGAACCACTGGTATAATACACAGAAACTGCAGCAAATTATAGCAAAAAAGTTAAAAGACAGCCCTTGATAACTAGACATTGGCCAGTTCAAACACCACAGATCTGAACCATCATAGAATTTATCTTCGAGGTCAGAATCTGAACCCAGACTCACATATGAATTTTTGTGGAGTGCCCCCCTTGCTGTACTGAGCTAAAATCAATAGCGAAAGGCACTGGTCTGAGGCTCAGCATAGTTAGGTTCAGTTCCGAATCCTGCCACAGACGTGACCTAGGCTAACTCATTTCAGTTATCCATCACAAAGCAGGGATAATAACACTGTTGCGCTTCACAGGGGCCTTGTGTAGTGAAGAGTATTAATGTTTAAACTGCCTGGATTCTCCAGTGACAGGGGCCATGTCAGTACACTCAAAACCCAATATCTTTGATCCAAGCACTCTCTAATTTGACAGAACTCCATATTACCAGAGGTGCTGGAACTAGGGGTGCTGCCCCACCCCCTGGCTTGAAGTAGTTTGCATCATATACAGGGTTTACAGTTTGGTTCAAGGGCTCTCAGCATCCCCATTATATATATTGTTCCAGAACCCCTGTATGCAATTATACAAATATGGACCTGACTCCTCTATCTAAAAATGCACAGTACATATTAACACTTTGGAGCTGTTTGTGATAGGCCTTTACACAGGTGCATGGGGTACATTTGGGACTTTTTCTTATATAGGTGCCTATTAACCCCCAGTGCCTGTCCTGATTTCTCACACTTGCTATCTGGTCACCCTAGTGCAACCAAAGAAGTATCCCTATGCGCCCGGTTGCTTGGAGTGAGGCACAATCCTTCCTTAGGACTGGTCTGTAGTATCTCCTTCTCAGGCCAGAGAATTATATGCCACAGTTTGACAATGTGTGTTAGAAGATCCAAGCCACTCATGATTTTAATAGATGATAAGCTCATTGGACAAGCTTTTCAAAAGCAAAATAGTTATGCCTCTCTTGAGCACAGGCTACCAGCCATTCTAATTATATTTCACAGCTTTACTGTTCAACAGGGACTGAGATGCTTTTGAAGCGCCATCTGGATCAGAATTTTGAGTCCATGGGTGAAAGGACAATAGTTTAAGATAAACTATTGCCATTAAAGAGAAGCATTTAATTAGTCTTAATACTTGCATAAGAAAAAAATGCAGTATTTTAATATGGTTACTGTGTGGTTGAAAAGTCTCAGTTATTTGAGAGGAAAGAGTTTTCTTTCTACATTTGCCCCAGCCCTAGATTCCCACTTCCCTCCAGCAGTGACTAAGGGCTTGGCTACACTGGAGAGTTGCAGCACTGTAAACCCACCACCAGCGCTGCAACTTACTCACGTCCACACTTGCAGGGCACATACAGCGTATCTCCCTGGCTGCAGCACTGGTTGTACTCCTGCTCTGCCTCGGGTATAAGGATTGCAGCGCTGGGTGATGCAGCGCTGCTCTGCAAGTGTGGCCACCAAAAGCGCTGTAATTGGCCTCCAGGGTATTAGGAGGTATCCCAGAATGCCTGTTCACAACAAACCGGAAGAGTGGCTGAACTCCGGGCTCCCGGAGCTGCTTATCTAAAAAACAAACACAGCTCCTGTTTGCTGAGCGAGAGCGGAGGCAGGCAGGGGAATTGCTTTGGAATGTTCACAGCTGTTTGCTTGAGGAGAGAAGCCACACGGCGGAGGGGGAGAGAGGAGTCCGTGTTGGAGCAGCTGCTTATGTGGTCTGAAGGCTATTTAGGAGTGCATAATTTGCATTTAGTGAATAAGAGATGGGTGAGGGAAGAGGTCGAAACTTTTAAAATAATTGAAGGTAGGTGCTGTGTATCTTCCAGTCCTTAGAACTTGCAAGGCAGGGAGCTGACAACAGTGTCAGCTCCAAAATCCACTCTCTCTGTCTCCCCCACATTCCGTGTCACACTCCACCCCACCCCCCTCTTTTGAAAAGCATGTTGCAGCCACTTGAATGCTGGGATAGCTGCCCACAATGCACCACTTCCAACAGCGCTGCAAATGCTGCATATGTGGCCACACTGCAGCGCTGGTAGCTGTCAGTGTGGCCACACTGCAGCGCTTTCCCTACACAGCTGTATGAAGACAACTGTAACTCCCAGCGCAGCACACCTGCAAGTGTAGCCATACCTTTAGGATCATAGATTGTGGATAAAGATGGTTGAACTGATTCAGGTGAGGCAAGAACTGACTTGAATCTTCTCCCCAATCACAAAGCAGATCAGAGCGTCTTTTTGAAAAAAGCATGACTAGCTTTAAAACAAAAACAATGACAATGCAATCTGGTGCATGCCTCCGCAATTCCTGTGGTTTGCCACGCTGTGATTAGAGGGTCAGAAATCCCACAAGGCAGATTGTTCTTGTAATTTTTCTGGCCAAGCCAAAACTAGGAAGTAGTGGACATTTTTCAAGAAAGGCTGGTTTTTTAAACATGATCCAGCTCATTACAAATTTGGATCATCATCTCAGCTTTTAGACACGACTGGTTCTCAACTTGTCCTTTTTTAAAGGAGATGAGCCCAAACAAAAACAGTACACTGTAGATACCAAATACCATCAATAAATCTTTTGGAAGGGAGGTGTTTTTTTAACTAATATTTTAAAACATTGAATTATAACTCTTGCCTTGCTTCGTTAGGTCAGGAGTCTGGAAAGAAAAGATCACTAGCCGAGAGAAGATCAGTTTATGATCCAAAGCATCAAATGCTACAGATAGCTCTAATAAAATCTGAACTGAATGTAGCCCACCACAGTTAATCACGACAAGGTTATGAGATCTAGGACTGGGTGAATTCCTTTTATAAGAAACATTTTTGAGTCCATCAAAACATATAATAAATATATGTTGATTTGAAGGAAGTGTTTTCACCCTCTAGGTTAAATATCTAACCCTAACCCCCATCAACTGTTCTGTTTCATGGAAATACTTAAATATTCACTGGCCAGACAGAAAGTGAGAGACTGATTATAACCTGGTGGTTTGGGCACTCACCTCAGAGGCAGAAGATGTGGGTTTGAGTCCTTGCTCCAGATTGGGATTTTGACACTCCACTTCCCATGGGAGTGCTCTCAATATAAGGGGGTACTGCCTTTTCCATTTTGTGAATCTAGCCCTTCGGTTCCTGTGTGTTTAAAACAGTGTTTTATTTCTGGTTGAAAGGGATTTTTTTTTCCAAATGTTGATTTGCCAAGGGGTTTGGGGGGGTTTTTGGACCAGCCAGTAAACAAACAACAAAGAAAAACAAAAACAAAACCCACATTCACCCACCTTATTCACACAGCTCTAATTGTACCCCTTTATGAATGGTAGTGGGCAATGAGGATGGATCAGAGAATTTAATTTGGGCTGCCATATTTATTTACAGCTCAAAAACCACCACCAAGAAAATAACTTCAAACATGTGGACAGGCTGCAGTGAAGAAGGGGAAAATAAAAGCCACTCTCTCTCGCCAGCCTGCCTCCATGACCACAGATGCAACTAGCCTTGTGCTTTGCTAAAAAACCTCGCCAGCAAGTCTTACAATAAGTTCTTAGTCCCAAATACTTTGTCCAAACTAAATTTAGTGGTCCCACATCTGAGGGGTAAACAGTATCTTCATGAAATACTCCTGGCGTGGTTCTGCACCACTGTGTATGCATAGAATTTATGGTCCCACAGATTTCTTTGCTTCCCTGCAGAAAAACAACTTTATGATGAGGAAACAAAGGGAAGCCACAAAAGCAGTCATGTGACCCTCTCCAGCAGTATGTTTTGGATGCTCAGGGCAGCTGACAGAGAGGTAAATTGCTGTGGGGCAGGAGGCAGGAAGGAGGAAGACCTGGCTGGTGGCTCCTACTCTGAGCCGGGCTCAGCTGCTAGTCCAAGCTGGGCAGAGGAGGATGGGACTTCCTCTTCCCTTCCACGGCATCTGGGGCCATGTCAGACCCACCCCCAGATTTCTCCCCCACATGTAGGAAGTTCAGCAAACTCCTCCCATCCCCACCTGTGCTTCCTGCACCCATCCTTCCTTAGCTGCAGGGGAAGGGATCACTGTATAGGGAACTGCTCCCCCATCCACCCAACCCATGTACATCCAGACCCCATAATGGCCAAACCCTCCTGCAGAGCCTCACCCCCTGCACCCAGACCCCCCTCTGACAAGACCCACTCTCCCTGCACCCGGACCACCTCAATGAGCCACCTGCACCTGGATCCCCACCCTACCGAGCCCCAAACAGCTGCACTTGAATCCCCACTACCCCAGCATCTGGAGCCCCCCACTATATCCCCCCCACTCAGACCTCCTGCTGAGCTCTGTCCCTTCCACACACACTCCCCTGAGCCCCAACTAACTTCACCTAGACCCCCCTGTGAGTCCCATTATCATTACACCCAGAATCCTCCAACGATCCCCTGTGCATCCAGATACCCCCTGAACCTAGATCCCCTACTGACCTGCCCACACCCAGATTGCCCCACTCAGAACCCTCTCAACCCACATCTGGATCCCCCCCCCCTACTAATATCCTCCACACTTGGATCCTGTCTTGCTGAGTCTGCCTGCCCTCACTTGGTGCAACTCGCACAGAGGGGCAGGGCCTGGGCTATTTCTGGGGCAGGCCTGGTTCTCTCACTGTGTCAGGGTTGGGTGCAACCTCACCGCTGAGTCAGTGTCCAGCAGGGGGGCTGCACAATGATCTCTCACCTCTGTGCAGCTGGTGGTCTGTGCTCCCCAATGCCCTGCTGGAGTCTCCATATCTAATTGACAAATAAAATTTGCATAATTTAGCAGAATTTTAAAATATTGTGTGGAGAATTTTTAAGTTTTTGGTACAGAGTGCCTTTAGGAGTAATGAAGGAGGCCAGGGCATAGTTAAGTCACTCTCTTCCAGCAAATAGCCTTCAGAAGGATGGTGCAAGACTCATTACATAGTTAACGTTTTTTTCACGAACAAACAAGATTGACAGGATGTTATCTTTATCCTTGGAGTGATGGGTACTAATTAAAAAACTATTAATAGTTTGTATTTCCATAGCACCTTCCATCGTAGAACATGAAAGTGTTTTATAGACATTAATGAATTAAGCCTCACAGCACTGTGTATTATCATCTCCACTATGCTATCTTTGCAGTCAGCATTTCCTACTGTGAATTCTTAGAACAAAGACTAATAAGAACAGAAAATAATCCTCAAAATCAATTTTGCTAAGAGGTTTTAAGGCAATAGTTGTAGCCTTAGATCTTCCTTGGATGCCATATCTGTGTGCTCTGCATCTCCAGTGTACTTTTACTTTTATTATGTCATTTTGACAACAATCATTATATTCATCCAAAAAGCACTCCCAAAAGAACAGCAGAGAGCATAACAACTTGACTCTGGAGTTATGCAATTTCATTTACTATCCTTAGAAGAAAAAGTTTTGTAATCAAAGGATTAGAAATGCCATTTAAAAGCAAGCTTCTGATCAGGAAGCCATATGCTGCTCAGTAGACCCCTGGGGGATTAATGAATATATTGTAGATTAAGTGGAAAGTGTAGCATGGAAAAACTAGAGCTGGGCAAAACATTTTTAGACAAACAGTTTATTTGCCAAAAAAATGCAAATTCAGATCAACAAACTGTGAATTTGTGAATTATCTGAGTAGCTTTGAATTTTTTTTTTCAGACTAGATTCACAAGGAGACTTAGGCACCATTCAAAAAATCAAAGACCCAACAGATCAGTGATTGGAGTACTTACCTGGGATAAAAGAAGAGGAGTACTTGTGGCACCTTAGAGACTAACAAATTTATTTCAGCATGAGCTTTCGTGAGCTACAGCTCACTTCTTCAGATGCACAGAATGGAACACACAGACAAGAGATATTTATACATACAGAGAATATGAAAAGGTGGAAGTATGCATACCAACATTTGCAAGTTTTTTTGTTGCAAAACTGCCACCTTCAAGGTCTGTCACTGAGTGGTTAGAGAGTTGAAGTTGTCATGGTAATAATTCCCCCTCTGACCTTAGCGTCCAAAAGATGGGTACCAGCATGAATTCCTCTAAGCTCACATTACCAGCTTAGAACCTGTAGCGCTGCCACCAACCAGGAATTCCAGTGCCTGGTACACTCTGGTCCCCCAGACTTGCCGGGAATCCCAAGACTCAGACCCTCTGGATCTTACCACAGGAAAGTAAACCTTTCCCCCACCATTGCCTCTCCAGACTCTCCTTTGAGAAAGAAAGGCTAATTTCTCTCTGGTTAGGATTACTTTCCTCCCCTTCCCTCCTTCTCTCCCACCAATTCCCTGGGGAATCCAGACCCCGTCCCCTGGGGTCTCACACCACAAATAAAAAACAATCAGGTTCTTAAACAAACTTTTAATAAACGAGAGAAAAACAGTAAAAATTATCTTTTTAAATTTAAAATGGAATAGGTACAGGGTCTTTCAGCTATAGACACTAGGAATACCCTCTGGCCTAAGTTATAACAAGTACAAATTAAATCCTTTCAGCAAAATACAAATCGAACTCCTTCCAGCAAATCGCAATTGAACTCCTTCCAGCCAAATGCCACTAGCAAATAAAGAAAACAAACATGGCCTAACTCGTCTATCTATCTAGTACTTACTATTTTGAACTTATAAGAGCCTGTACTGGGAGATTGGAGAGAACCTGGTTGCACGTCTGGTCACTCTCAGAACCCAGAGAGAACAACAACCAAATTCTAACATCCACCACAACTTCCCTCCCCCAAGATTTGAAGTATCTGTCCCTGTTTGGTCCTTGGTCAGGTGACAGCCAGGTTACTGAATTGTTAACCTTTACAGTCAAAGAGATATAAAGTACTTCTGTTTTATTAACTTCTACTATCGGTTTATGACAGAAGTGTTTCCACTGGTTTTGAATGTTATGATTCCTGATGTCAGATTTGTGTCCATTTATTCTTTTGCGAAGAGACTGTCCGGTTTGGCCAATGTACATGGCAGAGGGGCATTGCTGGCACATGATGGCATATATCACGTTGGTAGATGTGCAGGTGAACGAACCCCTGATGTGAAAGATAAAGGTCAGAATCTGCACTCTGGAGCAGGGATTTGAAGCCTAATCTCTCTCTTTCTTAACATATGCACAACATGGCTCTGGCAGTATGTGACTGGGATTCATCACCAAATTTGGTCCACTGGTTGGATCATTAGCTTCCCTGGCCTGGGCTGGGCACTGACAAGGAGTGTGATTGACATCTTTTCCCTCTTAGATGATTATATTATTGGTATAAGGAGACCAATACTCCCTCTCCTGTTGTGACTCTAGCCATTAATTTCCTTTGCTTTTATTTTTTAAAAAGGTTAAAATTTCCAGAAATTAAACATTTCATTTTGGGTCAAACTAAATATTTCATTTGATCTGAAACAATTTTTATCAACGTTTTCAATTTGCCAAACATTCTGAAAAATCTCATTTTTGGTTTGGGTTGAACCAATTTTTTTTCCTGGAACTGCCAGCAAACAAAATATATAAATTATTCACTCAGCTCTAAATAGAAGTAGAACTTGATATTAATTATTGCAGGGAAAGGCGGGATTTGAAAAAAAAATCTTGTAAGCAGACAGTGTAAAGAGAAATGTGGAAAACTTGTAACAAAGTAAACAGAATAATATCATGAAGGGAAGACTATAACCTCTTTACTCTTCTCAGTAACACTCACATATCTTAAAGAAAAATATTTTCCACATTATAAATAACAAATCCCTTATTCTATGGCAGGAGATAATGCTGTCGCCTTTAGGGGTGATAAGTGCAGGTCCTGCATTGGGTTTATTTATGATGAGAGGTATAGAAATGATAAAAAGCAGTTTGGTTGATAAAATTCCAGGCTCCTCACCTGAATTCTTGGAGGAATTTGTTTTGGTATCGCATGCAATTTGATTGAAAAACTAGAAATATAAAAATGAACATGGCACACATTAATAAAATAAAAACTGGCTAACTGATTGGTCTCAAAATGTAATTGTAAATGGAGCATTAAAGAGCAGGTGTGTTTCCAGTGGCGTCTAACGGTTTTTGTCAGTATGCTGTTTAACGTTTTTATCAATGATAAAGTTTGTGGACAACATGAAAAATTGGGGGTGTGGTAAATAAGAGGCCTGGTCTCCGATTCATAGCAATCTGAATCACTTGGTAAACTGGGTGGAAACAAACAATAGACATTTCAATATGGCTAAATATAGTTGTATGCATCTAAGAAGAAAGAGTGTAGGCCATACTTACAGGCTGATTAGGGTGACCATATTTCTCAAAGTGAAAATGGGGGACTGTGTACAGTTCACCCGAGCCCCGCCTCCTTTGTGGGGCTGGTGTCACTACTTGCTTAAGTGTCCCCCCCCCCAGCCAAACACACACACACACACACGAGTCTCAACTGAGTCCCACCTCTCACATGGGGCTGTCATCATCACTGCTTGGTGTTGACGAGCCCCCCCCCCCCCCCCCCCGCATCTAAGTATCTCCTCATTTGTGACAAAATCAGCTAATGGATGTTAAGAACACGCTGTAACTTTTGACACTGAATTCTGTTATTTTTCTCTCCTCAGCTGTTTTTAATGGCCAAGTTTCTGTTCCATATAAAAAAGAGTTATCATCACTAACACACTGGCCTTTTGTATCTTACTTATCACACAGAGGTCCCACCGCCCAAACTCAGGCCTTTGAAGACACTGAATGCCATTGATGCAAGACCTATCTGATAGGTGACTTCTTTGGATATAGAACCTTCTGCTGTCAATTAACTTCCTAGAGAGATACAACTATTCACGCATTCAATGTTATTGCCATCATCATTCTGCATCAGCAGGTCATTTGTTTCTGTGCTATTGGAGGCATGTGTAGCTTTGGTTTTATCCCCACTGATCTCACATCCCATATATTCTGCAGGTTTCTTTGCAACTCTTTCAGCATTTGCTGCAGTTTGTCAGTAGTCTGAGTAAGACAATATCCTCTGCATATTTGAGATCCTCTAAAGATAAATCTTAAAATTTCACACCTTCTACTTTGGCCTCAATCAGTTTTGTCATCAGTCTATTCAAACATTAAATAACATAGATGAGAGAACACATCTCTGCTGTACCCCTGATTCTACTGAAAGTCACCCTGTAATACAATTGTTGAGCCTCACACAGCTAAACGTATTGAGGTACAGTTCCTCCACTAGGGAGACTAAGTCCTCAGGAACCCCATATTAGTGTAGCATTACCTACAGGGTTGATCACTGCAGCCAATTTGGACTCATTGCAAAGTCTATAAATGCAGTGTTAACTTTCTTTTGTTGGTGTAGCAAGATAAGGGGAGTGAGAATCTCTTATTGGACTGACTTCTCTTGGTGAGACAGGAAAGCTTTCAAACTTATACAGAAGGTGAGCTCTACTTCAGGTCTGGAAAAGATACTCCAAGCATCACAGCTAAATGAAAGTGGAACACTTTGTTTAGCATAACATCTCTTTAATATCCTGCAACCAACAGGACTACAACTACACTCCATACAATCTTGTTGCTCTAGTCTTTATTCAATAAGATTTCACAGGCATATATAGCATGGATTGTAGATCAACTTGTGTGGAAACCACATGGGTGGTCTCTCATTTTGGGGCTGAGACAGTATTTCAGTTGATTCATAGTTTTATCATAAACATCTTCACTAGGACTGACAGTAGTGTTAGTCTCCTATAATTTGAACAAGCTGATTGCTTCCTTTTTGAAAAAAAAAAGGGGGTGATGCAGACCTTTCCAATCTTCTAGAATATGACCATTTTCCTGAACTTTTAAGACAACTCTATGAAGCCAGTGAACTAATTCCAGGCTACCACTATTTAGCTATTCTGATAAAATATTGTCAAGACTATGTGCTTTATCATCTATCTCTCTGAGTACAAGCATAATTTCCTCTAATATTACTAACCTGTTGTTTGCTGAATCCATTTTTGGATTAAGTTTAGTTTACATGTTAGTGGGGATCTGTTCTTTAATACTCAAAAATGTTCTCACCAACGCTCAAGTAGTGCATCAATATCCTGGCAGTATTCTCTATTTTTGTCCTTAATTGGAGGAAGTCATGAGAAAGAACATTCAATTAGGATCTTCAAAGTCTCAAATAAACATTTCTGGTCATGTCTTTCAGAGACTTCCTCAATGCATTACATTGATAATGGAATGACACACGATGCAGTGATAGGCTTATACACCTCTACCCCGATGTAACACTGTCTTTGGGAGCCAAAAAATCTTACCGCGTTACAGGTGAAACTGCACTATACTGAACTTGCTTTGATTCGCCGGAGTGCGCAGCTCCCCCCCCAACCCTCCGAGCACTGCTTTACCATGTTATATCGGGTCACATTATATCGGGGTAGATGTGTACATTAAAATATTGCAGACATCACAAAGAAAAGTCTGAAATTAGACTCTGATTCTTGAATGAGTTGAGCACTCATGACAAGCTGTAGACTTCAATGGTTTTCTGCATCTTGCAGCATCAGGCTGTTAATGTGTGAAAGGTCACAACAAGATTCTGGGTTTGGCATTGCATAGCTGATAAAATAGGGGGTATTTTTAACATTTTTCAGCATCCTTAAGTGATGCCAGAAAGCAGACATTTCCTAACAAATTGGCACTCTTATATGACATCTTCAACCTGTACTCCCATGGTTATCAGTTCTGTATTCCTATGCCACCAGTGCGTACCTCTGATGAGGAGAGGAACAAAACTGATGGGCTGATATGCAAGGGAAGATAGGTGAGAAAAACATGTTTCCCCTCCCTCATTTAAGCCTACTTTTACTTGGACATCTACTGATTAATGCCTAAATTGTAGGGATATGATCTAAATACAAAAAATGGTGATTAATTTTTAGACACTGCTTACACTTCACAGAGTACAGCATCTGTGCTGTAGAAAGATTAAAATGGTCCTCTGGTAATGTGGAACTAAATGGTCAATTAACTTGTGTACTAGTATAGATCAAAGTAATTGTTAAATGTATAAGATAGTAGTTGGTATTTAAACTTCATGAAAACTAATGGGATGTTATCATAAGCCTCTTCCCAAATCTGGACCTTAGCGTCCAAAAGTCTGGGTGCCTAGCATGAACCCCTCTAAGCTCAATTTACCAGCTTAGATCTGATCTCGCTGCCACCATCCAAAATTTCCAGGGTTTTGGCCCCCTCTCGTCTCCCCAAAACCTTCCCTGGAGGGACCCCAAGACTCAGAAACCCGGAGCCTACAACAAAGGGAAATAACCCACTTCCCTTCCCTCTCTCTCTCCCACCCAGACTTTCCTCCTGGGCTAACATGGGGTATGATGCAATCTCTTTACATCACAATCCAAGAAGCATGTCTCCTTTATTCCCCAAAGAGACAAACTCCAATACAGGAAACAGAAAAGATTCTATCTCTCTTCCCCGTAGCTTCATTCCGCCCTGGGACACTCCGGAGAGTAAACACAGAGCATAGTGTTTCCCTCCCCCTGTCTTTCCTTCTCCTTAACCACAGAAAAACTCAAACAGGTTTTAAAAAAGAAAGCTTTATATAAGAAGAAGAAAAAAGCAGAAACATATTCTCTGTAACAAGTGAACACATACAGGGCTATTTGCTTAGAAGAAAAATACGAATAACAGTCTGAGTCAAAGATATCCACTTTGAAACATTCCAGACAAGTTACATACATGTAAACACCCAAACAACATAAAGCCTATATTGTTTTCTAACCTGTACTTACAAGTTGGACACAGAAGATTAGAAGAAGAAAAGAAGCTTCTCTAGCTGAGAGACAAAACACAAGAAGACTCAGAGCCCAAAGAAATTCCGTCCCTGACTTTGAAAAATCCAGTTTCCTGATTGGTCCTCTGGTCAGGTGTTTGGTTCCCTTTGTTAACCCTTTACAGGTAAAAGAACATTAACCCTTAGCTATCTGTTTATGACAGATGTTGCTTGCATTGCTTTCACTTATCTGTGTCCTGTTATAATGTAGTAGAAAATATTTACACTGTGTATACCCATGTAACTAAATAACCCATCAACTGAGCCATCAGACAAGAATGAAGCCTTGTGAAATGCAAATGCAGAACTTTAACAGAAAAGTGCTAATTTTAATGTCAATGGTCATTGTCTGTGATGATCGAAGATCTAAGACTCAAGTGTGTTCCTCACTCTCTGTCTTCAAAAGAAAAGCCCAGGTGGGCAGTGACAGTGTCAGCTTGTTTTCTGTGAGCAGAAGCTATAAGAATGGAGCGGATCATTTGGATTTTTACAGGGAAGTGTACCAGATGCAAAGCAGAGAACCCCAGAGACAATCTGAGTACCCTGGAAAGACTTTGGGGAAACTGGCAGTTTATTACACCACTGCCACCATTTAGAATTACAAACTGTGACTCACCTGTGCATATATTTTACTTGCTTTAACCTCTCAATGACTCATTTCCTTTTCTTAGCTAATAAGTCTTTAGTTAGTTTACTATACAATTGGCTACCAGTGTTCTTTGGTGTAAGATCTAGTGTACCAGTTGTTCTATAGTAAGTAACTGGTCTCTTGGGACTGGAAGCAATCTAAGCGTGATTTGATTTTTGATTTAAGTGGACATTTATCACTAAGTCAAGTTTGAAAAATAATAAACCATGTGGGGTTTGCCTGGCTGGGGATTCCATTATTGAAGTTTCAAGTGGCTTTAGTCACCACACATGAAAAAACAGAGCATACCGAGACCCTCTCTCACACACAGACACAAAGCTTGACACTAAGGGTGCGTCTACACTACCTGCCGGATCGGTGGGTAGTGATTGATCTATCGGGGATTGATTTATCGTGTCGATCCCCGATGGCTCTGCTGTCGACTCCAGAACCCCACCATGGCGAGAGGTGGAAGTGGAGTCGATGGGGGAGCGGCAGCAGTCGACTTGCCACCATCCTCACAGCTAGGTAAATCGAGCTAAGATATGCCGACTTCAGTTATGCTATTTGTGTAGCTGAAGTTGCGTATCTTAGGTCGTCCCTCCCCCGCCCCAGGGTAGACCTAGCCTAAGACCTGTGCTAAGCAGACAGAAGCTGGCCAACGTGTGGACTGAATCCTGAAACATGGCATTAGCAGAACTACTAATAGCCAGTCACTCTTGTCATAATACAGGTTCGTGTCAACCGAGAAATCTAGTAACTCTGTTGACATTTGCACAAATATTTTATGATGCAAAGATATACAGGCACAAGAGGCCTACCCATAGAAAATGTTATGCCTGACTTCATTTTTCTTGTCTGTCCATTTATTTATGCTATCATTTTGTAAGTTTTAAATGTAATTTAAATTTTTAAATCTGAGGCAAAGTTTACAGGCTTGGCTCTAAGTCACTTTATTTACTTCCAGATAAATACTCTTCCTGTTGTTTTTAATACAGAACACTACTGACACTTAATGGCCAAAAATATGAAGCACAGTTGGGCATAATGCCGTCCTCTTTGAATACTGCCCCAGAATTCAAATAGATATTTTACACAAAGTTCAGCAAATCCATTTGGACTCCAATAATCTACATCAGAGCTAGTATGTACCTTTCCCCCTACTACAATACTTGTTTCCTGCCTGCAAGTATTCATTTTTCCAGACAGGGAATATATTTTCCTCTCATCTTTCAACATATTTACTGTGATTTACATGGTCATTAGCTAAAACACACATTTTACTTCAGTCTGCAACTTGAAGAATTTTTGTGGGCTTTCTTTCTGGGTATAGGAGTTTCATAAATAAATCATTGTCTTCTGGATAAAGCAACAAATATAGCTAACAGCTGGATGAAATTTAAGAAGTGCTAGGAGGACAGTCATGGAAAGACAGATTATATATCCCCCTTTACTTACTGAAATACCCAGTACTTAACACAGACAGATGCTTCGCTGAAAATGCGTCCTACATGTCATCTTCACCTTTCATTTTCCAAGACATTAACTTGTAAGAAACTTTTGGTTATTTTCCTTTGGCTTCTGCTTTGCAAGATGGGTAAGATTTCCAATTAAGAAAGGGTTTGCATAATCACTAGAGATAGGTCACAACATTCTGATCTGAATCCAGATCAGAATTTGACCAAAGCTCAGGGCTATGAGGAGCCATAGATTTGGTTTGGTCCACTAGTGAGAGATATACCAGCTCTGACATTTGAGAACTGATTTCACCAATGTTTGGCACTTTTTATTTCAGACCATCTCTGATTAGGTTGCTAATTATTTAGGGGAAATTTTTTTTGTTACTCATTTTTTTTAAATGGACTGAAATAAGGAATATATATGTTTACTAAAACTGCCATTAATTAGTAATTTTTTAGAGGGTGTATATTTAGAAGGCATAGATGGTAATAAACCTGTGTGGGGTCTATATAATCAGAGTAATTCTTCTCAATACAAGAAAACATTAGAAACATTACCATGTCAAAGGATTAAAATGCCACTGTAAAGTAAACAGCACATTGCCAAAACATTCCATTGTATTTTTTATTGATTCACTAGGTTTTGTTGCCAATTCCCTGATCCAAGGGGATGAAAGGGTTGATCTCTCTCTTAAAGTAAGTGAACTCCACCTCTAGTCCTTACCACACCCCACAACCCAGGAAAGCCAGAGAGAGCAGGATGTCCCTTGCATTATGCTAGGGATCGGCAACCTTTGGCAAGCGGCCCATCAGGGAAATACACTGGCGGGCCGGGCCAGTTTGTTTACCTGCAGCGTCCGCAGGTTCAGCCCGTCATAACCACTGGCCACAGTTCACCATTCCAGGGCAATGGGGACTTCGGGAAGTGGCTCTCATTGGCCTGGAATGGCAAACTGCAACTAACGTCTGTGTGTGTGTGAAATCTATTCTTTTTCTTTCCTCTTGAAAAATGATTCTGTGAAAACTCTGCAAAAGGCTCTTGGAGTTTTTATTTCCTGCTCTCCCAGGACCTCTCTTGTAGACATTTCCTGAGAAGGATGAAATCTTGGATCAAAGTCTTCTATTTTCAGACTCTATAGGATAGACATTAAGTCTTGGGATGACAATCTAGGTCAGAGGTCGGCAGCCTTTCAGAAATGATGTGCTGAGTCTTCATTTATTCACTTCATTAAGGTTTTGCATGCCAATAATACATTTGAATGTTTTTAGGTCTCTTTCTAAGTCTATAATATATAACTAAACTATTGTTGTATGTAAAGTAAATAAGGTTTTTAAAATGTTTAAAGAAGCTTCATTTAAAATTAAATTAAAATGCAGAGCCCTCGGACTGGTGGCCAGGACCTGGGCATTGTGAGTGCCACTGAAAATCAGCTTGTGTGTCACCTTTGGCATGTGTGCCATGGGTTGCCTACTCCTGGTCTAGATTTATATTATTTTATTAGCTGATATGGACACAGAAAGAGAATCCTCCTCAGTTTCTAAAACTTGTAGGCATAATTTAGATTCAGTGGAAGTAAGGTCTGGACAACTGCACATTAAGAAGCTGAAGCATCTTGAACAATATTAGAGGAGATGACTACAAATGTTAGCTAGCCAAAGTGACTAAATGTGACAATGTCATCATGGCCTAATTTGCATAGCTGTTGTGGATCCACAATTCCTATCAGAGTTGCAAAAGCTGCAGTTGCCTTGAAATTTAAGCCATTAGTTTTTCACTAAATATTGATGAAAAACGTTAGCACTTAAGATGTTTGTAAGGACATAGGCTTAAGTATTAGATGAGCCACAGAATTCTGATCTAAATCCAAATTCTCCCCAAGTTTAAGGTTGTTAAAAGCCAAGTTTTAGTTTGGCCTCATCTCTAGAAAGGAAACACCCGATTTTATTTTCTTCGGTTTTCTCTTAGCTTAAATTATCTTGAATTATCTTGATCCTCAGCTGATGTAAATTGATAAAGCTGCATTAACTGCCATGGAGACAGGCCACTTTACACCAGCTGAGGGTCTGTCCCATTTTATAATCTGGACTGTTTTTCTGGGGCATTATAACAGAGTAGCCTTGTGAAATACAGGTTCCCCTCAGACAAATTAACAGTAATGTGGTGAGTGTGAGCATCACTACAGGTCCAAAGAAAAAATGATAAAAAAACAACATTTTTGGAGATTTGTTTGTCAAATACTCACAATTTCCACAGAAGCCCTTTATTAAGAAGTCAAGAACATCTTGAACACTGACACTTCTGTATGTGAGTAATTTGTATTGATTTGGAAGATAATAACAGCAAGTCAGTAAAACCAGAAGGAGTGTCAAAGCTGTGTCAGGTATTCAGCTTTCAGGGCTTGACAAATAACATTTCTTATTATATAGAGGAAAATGAATGAGTGACATTGTTAGGAAATTATCTTATTTCCATAGACAAATTCCTTTTCATGGCTCCGGAGGGAGACACGGATCTGACACCTGTTTCTTATTCCCTGTGGAATTCACCAATTTAAGCTGCAGCACTAGTCCTGTTGGATTCAGTTACTCCAAAGAGATTCGGGGAATGCAAAGATGTTTTACGTGAATTTTTCAGAACCCAGGTCACATTCGGAACGAGGCAATGGATGTCTGGTTCAGCAAGAGGCATAGTTAGCTCAACAGAGCATCATTATTATTTAGATGAAGTTCTGAAGCCAACTAATACATAATCTTAAAACTTGGGGATAAATTCATTCCGCATTGATTTGTAGCCATGTAACACCAAATTTGCCCCATGGTCTTAATAGAGCTCTAACTTACACCTATATGGAATCTTCAGGATGAACTTTACAGCTTTTTATTAACATTTTGTTACCTGAATTTATGAATTCTAATTTGGAGCTTATAATTTTATTTAGGTGTTTCGACTTGTTAATATGCCTTATCTTGTAGCAGAGGACAGAAAACAGTAGTCCTGGAACACTAACCACCTTGATCTGGATCAGCTATTAACTATTTGGTAATAGGCTGTACTAGAAAAAGCTGTTTTATTATTGATATCACTCTCCTCTGATGCTAGGGAGAGCAAGAGTCTCAGATCTGTGGAGCAATAAACAGATGCCTTTTGCTCACCAAAGCACTGAGTATGAAATCCTGACACCAGTGAAGTCAGTGAGAGTTTTACCACTGACTTCAGTGGAGTGAGGATTTCACCCCATGTTCTTTTCATAGCAGAATGTGGAGGAAAAGCTACCAGAGGAGAAGAACCAAGAAAGAGAACAAGAAGGGTAAAAAAAGGAAATAAAATAGATACAGAAAAAGAAGCAAACCTGAGCAGGAAAAAAGATCTGCAAAAGAAAAAGGAAAGAAATCAAAATCATTTTATTACAAGTTGATGAGGCCGACCTAACTGTGTCAGAACAGGGAATTGAAACCAGGTTTCTAGAGTCCCAGACATGTGCTTAAGCTGAACTTTCATCCTTCTTCCCTCACTCTGTTTAGCATAGATAACCCAAAGTAACTACTGCAATAAATGTATTATATGGAATACTCTGACAACTTTGAAGAGATGGAAAGTTGTTTTCTGATGAGAGACAGTGAAAAAGGATAGAGTGACCTTTTGGTAACTGGTTATCACTAAGAGTGAGACTGTTTCAAAGTGGTGCTGCTGGAAAACTTGAGGATATTGCAGGGGAGATGGGCATAACTGGTAGAAAGTACCATCAGAGCACTGTAGTATATGTACTCACAATCAATCTCAGTCACATCTTCAGGTCATTGCCTGCTTATTGCAGAGATCATGAAGAAGTGCCACTTCTAAATACAGCATTACACAAAGAGCTAGATACTAAAGTCAAGCTTTTGTTACCAGCTGAAATAAACTAAACAGGGGTGAAGAATGACAGCGTCTGGTGTAAAAAGGAACTGGTTAGTACACCAAACGTGATGGGCTGATCCACCATGTCAAATCTTATGTTCCTGAATAACCACGGTTCTTGCTTTTAGAGTCATGAAGAAATCTGTACATAGTGTGACAAAGTTCCT
Organism: Chelonoidis abingdonii; assembly: GCF_003597395.2. Classification (NCBI taxonomy): domain Eukaryota; kingdom Metazoa; phylum Chordata; order Testudines; family Testudinidae; genus Chelonoidis; species Chelonoidis abingdonii. The sequence goes on from NC_133769.1 coordinate 237,873,543, forward strand.
CCTCTACCTTGGTGGGTCCTGCGTTTATTGGCAGATTTGCTCACCTCAGTGATCTTCCCCACAGTCTGGATCAACTCCTCCTGTGTCTGATCAGGAGTTGGGAGGTTTAGAGGGAACCCGGGCCCACCCTCTACTCCGGGTTCCAGCCCAGGACCCTGTGGATTGCAGCTGCCTATAGTGCTTCTTGCAACAGCTGCATGACAGCTACAACTCCCTGGGCTACTTCCCCATGGCCTCCTCCAAACACCTTCTTTATCCTCATCACAGGACCCTCCTCCTGGTGTCTGATAAACACTTGTACTCCGTAGTCCTCCAGCAGCACACCCTCTCACTCTCAACTCCTTGTGCCTCTTGCTCCCAGCTCCTCACACATACTTCCTGTCCTCTAGCTCCTCCCTCCCTGACTGGAGTGAGCTCCTTTTTAAACCCAAGTGCCTGATTACTCCAGTACAGCCCTTGCTCTAGTCACTCAGGGAACAGAAAACTACTGAGCCAGTGACTAGTATATTTGCCCTCTACAAGACTCCTGTACCACACTGGCCTGGGTCTGTCACAATAGTCATAGGAAACTTACTACTTTCTAACTAGTTTGTAGCTCATCCTTGTTATTTGTACCTTATGTATATGAACAGATATTGTGTCTCCACTTTTTAACATTTCCTTTCCCCCTGACCAGTTCTACTGATTCTGAAATGTCAGCTGCACCTTCACTTGAAAGACAAGATGAAAATAGATGCCCTTTACAGAAGCTAGTGCAGCATTTATTCTAGTAGATATAATACCTACGGATCAAACTAGTGAGACCTTATGCCATTTTTGTTTTCAAGTATGTCCTGCAGATTGCCATATTCATATGGGGGGAGGAGTCGGATGTGCAATGTCCACTGTTAAAATCATAGCAGCTGCCAATCTGTTAAGTAAGATTTTGTTTTTTCACTGTCAAACATTTCTTTCAAGTGTTGGATTTGCTAGTAGACATTCCATGGCTGTGAAGCATGTTGTGCGTACACTGAGAACCTGCGAACCATGTACCTAGTTCCATGTATGCACCTATGTTCTAAGCTCTGATAGGGTTAACCTAATGATATACTTTGATTATTGTGAAGTAGATAGCTCTTGTGTTTTTCCATTTTTGCTACAGTGTACAGTGGATCTAAATATACTTTGCATATGGATATTGGAAAATGTATCCCTTTGAGCGTTGCAAGGAAAGATATCACAAAAAACCTGTAGAAATGGTGTCAGTTATGGGTATTTAATTCAATTTTCTGGCCTGGGAAGGAAAGAAAGGCAGTGTGATACTTCAGCAAGTCAGGGAATGTTCCCACAGGAAAGTCAATTTCTACTATATTTATATTTCATATTTCAGCAATAAAAGCTTTCTGTGGATTGGATCAGGCACTGGATCCTCAGACCTGTGCTCTCTTCTTTTCCAGAGCCTCAATCTCATGTGAGAACTTGTGAGATGCTTCCCCCACCTGCTATTAGGTGCTGAATAGTGCACTACTCTCTATGATACTGTCTTAAGGATATGGAATAGGCTTGAATCCAAAGATTGTATTGCTCTGTGTTTTCAGGGAGCCAGTGCTGGGGAAGAGCATATATCCCAGATGCTCTGAGAGAGTTAAATGCCCTGAGAAGAATGGGACATAAAGTGAACAACAGTATGAATATCAATGCCCGTCATGTGAGCTTAGGAACTAGAAGCATTACTACACCTGGGCTGTGTTCAGATATTAGCATTCAGAGTATGGATCCCATCCAGAAGAATAAGATACACTGTGTAGGAAAAACTGACAAGTATGTTCTTCTCCAGCTGAAATAATTTATTTCTATGCAGAGCTTCCACTCCTGGAGTAAACCAATGAATTTTGTCAGGTCTGGGAATAAATCTGCGTTCCAAGATGTATTAGCCCTAAACTGGATGAATCTTTGAAATGGAGATTTGAAGAAGTGATTGAAGCAGATAACAAAACGATTGAAGTTGGCACAGCAGCTGTGGGGGCTACTTAAGCAGCTACTGTTTCATTGGGATGGGATTAAAAGGTACCAGCTAAGGCTACCCTTCCCACCCCCACAACCACACAGACCCAGAGCTGTGTAGTGGAGACTAGGACCCACATGGTGTTCGCTATATCCCCACCAGGTAGCCTTTGGTCAAGAACCTGTAGGAAAGAGCCAGCCAGAGACTAAAGTTAGCACAGCTGTTGCAGAAGCAGCTAAGAAGGGACCAATGAACATCAGTAATATTTTCTATAGTTTTGACCAGATCTCTCTGCCTTGTGCTGATTGACTGTTTGCTCACACCACCTCCTTTCCACATTTCTCTTCTCCTCAGCCTCACTCCACACCTGCCCCTCATCCTTTGCTCCCTTCCACCTCTTCTGACCTGTTCTGTCCCTCTTCCCCCTCCCTTCCCTTGTCTTCCTATTTAGTTAACCCCACCCCGTTGTGGAACTAAAATGATGTCTGCTGTCATCATAATGTTTCCTCTGCTTTTATGCTGTATCCCTTGGCTCTACTCTTTGCCTTTCAGGTCTATTTAGAATGTAAATTGTTACTGTTGGGACAATCTATCACTCTGTGTTTGTACAGTGCCGAGCGCAATAGGGACCCAATCTTGGTTGGTCTGTAGGCACTACTGTAATAAACATCATATTAGAATAGAAAGCCTTCCTCCCCTTGCCAATGAGACTGAATTGTTCTGAACTAGTTTGCCAGCTACTGATCTGGCTAATCCTACCTGTAACTATCAATTTCAGTAAAAACACAGTACTCCCGACTTGTTGTTTAGACAAAGCAAAACCAATCACAGGAGACCGAACAGGATTTTAAAAAAGACACAGAAAATACACCATTGTCTTCAAGAATGGGAACCTGAGGATTGAAGTGGTTACAGACAAGCACATGCGTGCTTCACATGTGACACCAGCAATGAAATCATACAGCCACTCACTCAAATGATAAAAGCACTCAAGCCTCACCCAGCCACAGAAACAATCTATGCCATATTTGAAATAAAAAAAAAATAGAAAAATAATTATTCTGTTTTTATAATTTTGTTAATCAGCACCCTCTGAAACAAAAATATGGTAGTACTTTGGTCTAATTTTGGTTGTTGGCTTTAGTGTGCAGGTGAGTGTAGTGTGTTGGCCTGTGATATACAGGAGGTCAGACTAGATGATGTGGTGGTCATCTGGCCTTAAACTTTGTGACTATGAAAAAAATCAGTCCTTCGAAGTACCATGCAATTCTCTGACCAATATATACCTGGCTGAGTGCATAAGGCTGGTTGCTTCTAACTGCACACAAATAGTGAGGAAAAAAACAGACAATATGCAGTGTTCAAACAAACATTAATATTTGGTAAGTAGCCAATAACATGCATAATTGATTACACTGTCTCAGCTCATTAATACTGCATGGTAGATCTCAAGTGTTATGCTGGCCCAATTAAGTTTGCCATGGAGAAAATGTCAGAAACTCTGCCCTAAACCTTAGATTTTATTACACCTCGCAACTCACTCACTCCCCATCAAATTCTGTCCCTTCCCATAAATAAGACTGGCTTGTGGCAGTGAGCATTTGTATTATAGACTTGGTTTTGGTGATAATACAATGCTAATTTAACTCTAAGGATTGGAGCTGGTGTCACCCCAATTAACTTTTTCATCCATTAAAGACTGTCAAAAGGAGAGTATTAATGTTTTAACACCAGCTAGGAAGACATAAGAAAATTTCTGAAATAAGGCTATCCTATATAGGTTCTTCTACTGTGCTCATCACTGTGGTATCTGAATGTTTTTCAGTAGTGCATTAAGCAACATTACTACACATATGACAGCTTGTTCTCTCATCCTCCCCTCAGGGGGATAAGTGCATGCAGTAGAGCGTGATGTTTTGGAAGCTTTGATTTTTTTCTTTTTTTTTTATAAATAAACTTGTAACTATGTGATTATGTTAGAGAAGATAACGTCAAAGAAATACTTCTTGCACTTGGAGCAGAAAGTGGTGTGGTGCGCATTCCCGGGGGAGGCATTCCACAGGTCTTGGAAAAACCCCTGGAGAAAGTTTTGTCCCCTGCACAGATGAGTTCTACTCATTATAGAGAGAGTTTCTTTGTGCCTGAAGAGCAGAGTTGTTGACCATGGTCTTCATCCTAGAGCTTTGGATGATCTTTTAGGTATCCTGGGCCCAAGCCATGGAGTTCTTTGAAGACAAGGACCGAGACCTTGAACTCTATTTGATATCATACAGGAAGTCCGTGTAGAGATCAGGTGACACGTCTTATATGTTTACCATGTTCTGCCACTCTGTTGAATGGCCAAACCTTTAGGAGGTATTGATTATTTGTTCTTGTTGAAGTAGGTGTTATCAGATTGTTTTCTGTTGCATAATTAGTCACAACTTTTATTTTCTTCAGTTTAATTGTTTATTCACTAGGGTGTTGAAGCATGTAGAAAGAGCAATATAGGGGAGGTTGCACTGCCATTGCTTGCGTTCCACATGGTCCATGTTCTACCTGGTCTATGGATTAGCAGAAAATGCTAGTGTAAGGAGCTGACAGTCCAAACCTTCTGTAAATGTGTATTTCACCTTTTTCTTTTAAGCAATCAATTCCTGAATATGAAAAGAAGGAATGGGTAGAGATAATGGGAAACTATGAGAAGAACTATGGACAAATATGAGTAAGTAAAAAAAGTGCAAAAACTCGATGACAAAAGCACTAGAATACAAATTTAGATACAAATTGTTACATTAAATAGAAAATGGAGAAGAAGTTTGCTGTAAGTTTTGGGAAGAGATAATAGCAACAACAAAAATGTTGGTGAGGAAAATGGAGAATTTCTAACATAATAGCTTTACATTAAAAGACAATTTGTGATATGTGTTCTTAGTGAGATCATTTGTAATTCCTTCTACCTTCTGGGAGTTTGCTAAAATTAAAGATATATTTCAATATAACTTATTTGATTAACAAAGTAAGAATATTCATTATGCCTCGTGGAGTCAAAAGTGTGATGGGTTTGGTTTCAATGATACTGACCCATTTCACACTTTGATGGAGCATATTTTAGAAACGATCAAAACAAATTTAAGTCAACTTAATGCTTCTGGAAGGTTCCAGGTTGAAGATAAGAGAGAAGACCTCTTCAGACATACCTGATATGGGCAGCAATGTGAAGCTTCTTCCCACTGTTGTGCTGGGGACTAAACATTTTTACAGTAGGGCAACAAATCTAGGGGTGAGAAAGAAGCTCAGCCTCCAGGGCCACTTAATTTTAAACCTCTCTATAAGTGTAATCACAAAGTTCTGCACCTGTGATGGGGTCATTAGAAAGCCCTCTATATTACTAATATCAGTTAAGAAGCTTGGGCATCAATATCACAATTGGACTCAACCGGAATGATTGATCTTGAAAGTGGTAGGGGGAAAAAACCCAAATCTTGGAAAATGTTTAACAGGGTAAATATTAAAAGAATGGTTTCTCCTGTGAACATCCCTGATTAGTTTCTTAAAATTATTTTTCACAGAGAACAAAAATACGCAAAGGTTAATGACTTACAGCTTATATCTGTCACGAAATACCACATATTTCACAAGATATCCCAAAAGATTATGCAATTACACATGTAAGCAGAATCTGAATGAATTTTTCCCTGACAGCAAGCTGGGAGGGAGAGAGACTTTAGATGTGTTCATGTAAATACAGTTTGCTCCTGCTCTGCTTAGATATCCAGCAGATAGAGCTGTGTATTGCTCAAAGTGATCAACTTAGGCAGGTGTTGGGTTACAAATCACTTTAGTGCTGAATGCAGGGGTAGTGAAATGCTGTTACCAATGTTGTCATTATTGTCTGAATAAAGGGGAGCAGAACTGTGCTTAACCTGTCCCAAATGAGGGGCTGAAAGGACCTCGTTAAGCCAGGGGCTCAAATGCTAGAGCCCTGTGAAAACAAGATGGGTGGGAATAAATATCACAGTCAGGAAATGTGGTCCTTCCCCAGATTGGTTTAACCTGTTCCCTCACTCCACACACCCACATCTCCTGGTTCAAAGAAAAAGCTAAATAGGTTTCATTAGGAGCCTCTTTGTAATTTTAAATGCTCAGTCAGAGCTGAAATCACTTGAGAGGGATAGTGTTTCTGCCCTGCCGGCAGAAACCTGAAAATTACTAAAAGACTGATGCATAGAGGCATAGGCGCTGACACTGTGGGGCTGGAGCAGCCACTGAAAAAAATTGGTGGGTGCTCAGCACCTACCGGCAGCTCCCCGCTCCCCCTTGCTCCAGTTTACCTCCAGCTCTGCCTCCTCCATGAGCATGCCACCATGTCCTGCTTCTCCCCTCCCTCCCAGCACTTGCGCTATGAAACAGCTGATTGGCAGGACAGGGAGGAGGGGAAATGTGGCGCGCTGGGGGAAGAGGCAGAGCCAGGGCAGGCATCTGGGAAAGGGAGGGGATGGAGTTAGGGGGAGGACTTTGGGGATGGGGGTGGAATGGGGGCCAGGCCAGGGGTGGGGAAAAGGGTGGGGGTGGTGTGGGCACCCAACAGCACCAGAGAAAGTTGACACCTATGCATAGAGGTCAAGGCAGGTGGCAGCAGAAGATGACTGACAGTCAGCTGGTGAACAAGTGAAGGCTGAGGAAGTGAGCAGAATGAGCAGTTGGTGAGGCAATGAGGAACTGCGGCTGGTGGGATGGCCAGCAGAGGGGAACCAGGGGTGGCCAGATGGTGAGGAACAGTGGCTGGCAGAGAGGCGTGGCAATTGACCAGCAAGGCTGCTGGCAGAGAGGGGTGGTGAGCGAGTGCCCAAGCATCAGAGTGAGTAAGGTGCCTCCTTACCTTCCCCATCCAGGGTGGGAGGTAAACTTTGCAGATGCACCTTGGAACTATTGGTCTGCACTTACCAAGGACAGCAACTGTGAGTGGGGTGCAGAGAAGGGTCAGGCAAGTGAAAGGGACTTTTGGGTTGCTGGACGTAATAACCTGAAGGGAAAGGGACACTGCCCAACCTACTTTGGGGTGGGTTTTTTACTCCTGGTTTCTGTTTATGAAGCCTAGTTGTGGTATTTTCCCAATTTAACACCGAGTTGGGATGCCTGTGAAATGGATGTGGCCCTCTGGGTGAGGAGCAGTCATCTGGGGGTCGCCCTTCTGGAAAGAAGTATGGCCATCGCAGCGTCAAAGCTAAGGAGCATCACAAGTTGGAAAGAGGCAAAGGTGTGACAACAGAGTTCACCCTGTTTAAAGCCAGGGAGAGGAGGAATTAACTCCCTCTTGAGGTGTCACAGGATGTTGTTGAAAATACTTCTATAATTGTGATAGTAATTTACAGTTTATTATTTTTCTAAGCAATATTATATTATATTATATTTATTAATCAGCCAGATTTCTGGATTTTTCCTTTATAAGGTTAAAATTAGTAGGAATAGCCTAGCTGAGGGCTGGATCCCTGTACTTGCCTTAATCATCACCCTACATACCATGTGAATTATTAATGAAAGAGACACTCAGTGAAGGCTGAGAATTAAGACCCTAGTGGAAATGATAAAACTGCTACCCAACCAAAGCTAGTATTAGCAATCTTGTAATGTGTTATACACTGAACCAAAGCCCATGGAAGCCAATAGAAAGACTAATTGGCTTCAGAGGATTTTGGAATAGATTAGCAAAGGAGGTTGTGGAATCCTGATCACTGGAGGTTTTTAAGAACAGGTTAGACAAACATCTGTCAGGATGATCTAGAGAAATCAGGTGAGTGAGGTAAAATCTTTTACTGGCCCAACCTCTGCTGGTGAGAAAGACAAGTGTTCAAGCTTACACAGAGCTCTTCTTCAGGTCTGGTCTAGATGCATTTGGTCCTGCCTCAGTATGGGGGGATGGACTAGATGACCTTGTTTAGGTTCCTTCTAGCCCCACATTTCTGTGATTCTATCTTCTTCTCTTTTCCAGATAGTCCAAATCATGTTTGATATTTCCCTATGTATATGAAATGCCACAGCATAATTTTACTAAGTGAAAGTCCATTGAAATCAGTGGAGGATGAATTTAGCCCAAGAAGTCTGTAGAGCTGGTTGAAAGAAAAACGAAGATGGTAAATGTGAACATTTTTTGAAAATGTATATGTATTTTTCAAAAACTGAAAAAATGTTTCGAAAATTAAAAAAAATATATTCAACCCAATCTAGTGTTCAGTCTTTAGGCCTGGGATAAAAAAATTCCATTTAAAAATACTATGAAGAGTTGAGAAAAAAACTTCAACTCTGAAAAGTGATTATGTAAAAATGACTCATTTAATTGATTTGTTGATGTATTTAGTCTACCTCCTTACGTTAATGACAAAATAGTTTTCATTGCTTTTTTACTCCTCCTATCGTTGCAGAACCAACACAGTTCAGACAGTCTACCCCATTTTATCCATTGTAGTCAGAATTGTTTATTAAGTTGCAATCCATTAGAACTGTGCAACCTCACTCAAAGCAATGGGTTGCATTGGTGTGACTGTGAGCATAATTTAGCCTTCTAAATCTTTGTTATCTTTTAGGCAGCAGATCAAAAGAACCCAGATTGACTCTCAGAGCCATGACTGAGTTTGCTAAAATGGCGGCTAGAAAAACAAATATATTGGAAAATGAACACATTTGTTATAGAAATTATTGGGAGATAGTAAAGATGAAAGCTGAAGATACCAATTTCACGGGGTCATTTTCCTGAGTAAAACTGTGTTTTAAAGGGTTTTGTTTCAACATATTATTCCTGATTTGGATTATTGACACCTGTTCTTGACCCATATTCTCACATTAGCTGATTATAAAGCATATCATACCAAGTATTTATGCTATGTCATAACAACCTACAGGAAACTGGTCTCTGAACTCTGGGGAGAGACTTAATAAAATTTCCCCTTTTAGCTAATACAGAGAATTTATGGGTGCAACATTTTTGAGTATTTTTATTTTTCAGTTTAAAAAAAGTGGCAACACAGTTTTGTGTGACATTGTGCCTCAAAGTATTGCTTGAGGCTTCTTGTCTCTAAAGTAAATTATGTTCTGCAATCACTGTTGGAGTAAACAAGGTTCTAATGGTCTTAACTCTTGAAGTAACTGTGCTGGAAAACAAACCAAATCTGTCATTGCAACAGCATTTAAGAAGCTGTATATATACTAGTAACATTCCTAGTTGAGCACCATTTTTGTTTTGAGAAGAGCATTTAGTCATTTTGCAAGACAGTTTACTCAATTGTTTGACTAGTTAGGATTACCGTAACAAATTGAACTTCATCAATATCATTAATAGACTGAGGTATATTTAAAAACTTGCCTTCCAGAAATTGAAGTGCTATAGCCCAGGGACTATAAAGAGAACAAACATTTAAATAAACATCATTACTTTCAAAGAGAGCTCGCAAATAAATTATCAAAATTCACACAGTGTAATTAAATTATGTCTGTAGATTATTTGCAGGTATCTTCAGATTCTCTATTCGTAGGTATTCTGGCAGGTATGTAAATAGAATCTGCATCCCTTTTAAAAAAATAAATCAGTCTTTTTAAAATTACACTGAAATAGAGTAGATGTAAAAGTCATGGACTGAAAATGAGACATGCGTTTTACAAGGTATCACCAAGAACAGCAGAACATTTGCAAGCATTTTTGCTACTGTCAGATTAGGTTTCCTTCAGAGTTCTGTGGGTTTATTTTTTTCATTTTGCATCAAGAGTTGTTTTTGTCTCTCTAATAATATGCATCGTAGTGCCATCTAGTGTAAAAAAAGAAGGCAGTAATGATGACCAGAAGAAAATGGATGGTATGACAGTCTTATTTTATATTGGAGTAAAGTCAGTGATGGCAATATTCAGTCCTGTTGTACTAATTTAGATGAAATATATGGGCTAAAGGTGTTAACATAACCTAGTCACTGTTCACCATTAAACAGTGTTAAACAAGGTTTGGGGTTTGGCATGCACAGACATTAGTTTGCTTAGTATTATGGCAAATGCATTATTAAACATTTATTTTTTACTTTATTAAAGATAAAGAAAGAAGACCAATTAAAGCAGTTTGAAATATAAAGCAGTAAGGCTTTTATTTTAACCCTTTTTTTAAGCTGGAGATAGTTTTCAGAAGGAAAACTCTTGTTTGATCGTTTTTTCAGATGGTATTAAAGATGGTTTGGGGGGATATGTAAAGAAATTAGTTGAGACAGGCTGGAGCTATTGTTGTTGCTGTTATTTAAGTTTGATTTTATTTCAGTTCAGGTGGTACTTGGGATTTAGCTGGAGCTAGTAGAGATGAAGATGGTATCTGGATCCTTTGTTTTTGGCAAAACAGGACATTTTTTAGGGTTAGAATGATGAAGGCCCAGGGTTTTAGGAAAGGTGGGGGGAGCTGGAAGCCACAAAGGGGAAGCTTGCTTTAGTAGCTTTTGTTTGTTTGTTGTTTTTTTTTAAGATTTTTATTTTAAAGACTTAAAAAGGGAATGGCCCAATTTTTATTACTTTGTTTGGTTAGTATTTGATATGCTAATTTGGGGGGGGTGGTTTTTAATTTTTTATTTCTATGAAGCATGATTTTGGATTATGTTGTGATTACAGGGCCTAAAAATGTACCTTCACTGTAAATTCACCTATAAAATGCATGAGAAAGTTCGTAACATGTCACAATAACCTGTAACTTTTTTCCAGCTTGGGAATTAACTATGAAAAACAGGTCTTTTTTCTATAATGAATGTTATGAACAAGGAATTTATGGGGCACAGGGAAGGCCTGGCAAGTCTCCCTTTTCTTGGCCAGGATCCCTCTGCAGGCTGCAGGAAGAGGGGGTAGACACCATTGAGGTGACTGTGCTGGAGGATCCGTGTTCCATGACCAGTTCCACCAGCATTATGGATGCTTTGTGCTGGTGGTGTGACACAAAGTTGCCCAATATCTCAGTCACAGTATTTATGTATAAACCATTTGCTGTAAGCAATCTTTTCTTTTTTCTACCTCTCCTTATTCTGGGGCCAGCAGGGGGCCAAACTGGCACCTGGGGCAAGTTACAGAAACCACTGGGGTACCTAGTTTATACAAACAACAACAGTCCTTTAGAGACTTCCCATGTTTCCCTGAAATACATTCTTCTTGCATCCAGCTATCATATTCACACCCCTTTAGGGTTGCCAGCCCTCCAGAATGTCTCCAGGAATTAAAGATTAATCTTTAATTAAAGATTTATGTCGTGGGATGAAACCTTCGGGAATACTGCCAAACAAAATTGGTAACCCTACGCCCTTTGCATGGGTTTCCAAGAGGATGTGGCATAAAGCCATTATTGTTGGACCGTGCAGGGGAATCCTCAGCTGTTCCTTTAGGGCAGTTTTAAATTCACTTTGTACTGCTGTGGTGATGCAGATGACTTTAGCTAGGCCAAAGGCGAAAATAAAGATATACTTTCTTTCTTTCCCTTCTCATCTTTTTCTCCACATTTTCAGTAAGTAGCAGTGAGAAGTAGGGGGATGGAGAAATAAGCCTATCTTTGCACTTCAAGCCCTGGGCTCACATCATCCAATTTATGTTCTTCCCAATACATTATTGTAGATTTACCAAAGCTACATAATGCCATCAGTCAGAACTGATGACTCAAATGACATTTTGGTATTACTGCTTTGGTGGCAGAGGAAAAAAAAATAAAGAATTGGGGAAAAATAACTATTTTGGGGGGGGAGGGGTGATACCAGTCAACTCTGTGTTCTTGGGGAACCAGGTTGCAGTTTCTAGCCTGTCTGACTCATGAAAGACACTTCACCCCATCTCTGCTTGAACCAAAATCGATCAGAGAAAAGACTTGCAGAAAGCAGTGAATGGCATTGGATACACATTTAGACAAGGGTGACAATATTAAGGCATCTCCATTAGCATACAGAATGGAGAACACAGGCAACTCCCTAGCCTCATCTGCATGATAGATGGGACAGGGAGACATCTCCATTAGCATACAGAATAGAGAACAGAGAACCGCACTGAACTCTGGGACCAGAAAAGCAGTGCATCATGGAGGATCTCTGCTCTAGATGTTAATGAACCTACACCTGCACACACCCAGCTCAGCAGTTATCAGACTAATTCTAGTAATGAATCCTTAATTGATATCCAAAATACTGAAGCTCCCTGGAAGCAAACACCACCCATAGCCAAGCGTGATCAGCTTCTATTGTGTAGCCTAAAAAAACCCCTTGAGTTATCAGTTTACCCATAAAGAAATCTAGTGTTCTCCCTTGAACCACTGTTGTTTCTCTACAAAAACTCCTACCTATGTTCAAGTAAGAGTTCTGATGCATGGACCCAAACTCTGCATAAGTTCCACTGGGATTTCATCTTCTCCAGACTGATCATGCTGGGGGCTCTGCCAGTCTCCAGCACTCAGAAACCTGATCTACCACCATCACCTGGGAACCCTGACCAGTTCAAGCTTCAGGGAGCAGTGAGATCCTTCTTTCTCTCCCTCTGTTTTCTTTTCTACTTCAGGTATTGACCTTTAATAACATAACTGTTATGGTTGTTTAGGCTCTCCTTGTGTGGCTATCACTATTACTCAATAAATAATTTTTATGGTTAAGCTGGTTGCTTCTCTGTCTGTCTCTCTCTCTCTCTCGTGTTTTTAGCTTCCCATTTACTCTGCAACAACACTACTTTTACCTAAGCTAAAGATCTCTGTAGTGCCCAAAAATACTGTGGGGTTTGCTCATCAAGGGGGTTACTACCAGTACAATTGTGATGTGAAAGTGGGGATAGGGACGTGCTGAACCTGTGACATACGAGAGTGGGAGCTTGGAAGTGTTGCTCAACCCAGACTACTGAGTCTAGGGGCATATAACGGTGGCAGCTTGAAAGTGCTGCTTGACCCAGTTCGCTGAGTACAGGGGCATATAAGGGTGGCAGCCTGGAAGTGCTGTTTGACCCAGCCTCCTCAGGTTTACTCTATTCCAGTGCGGTACGCTTGGCACATAAGTGTGGCAGCTTGAAAGTGCTGCTTGGCCCAGCCTATGAGCCAGGGACGTATAAGGTGTCAGCTTGAAAGTCCTGATTGACCCAGTGTGCTCAGAATTGCTCTGCTAATGTGTGTGTGTTCATCCGCTTCTGGGGCTGGAGGAACCCAGCCCTAGGGAACCTAGGTCCTACAGGATAGCTCCACGGGGAGGGGACTTGTATAAGGGAGACGTAGAGCTCCATATGAAAATACTCATGACACAAGCAGTACATCGATAGAATTACAGAATCCTCCCCCCAGAAGAGTAACCCTAGTAAATGTGCATACCCCAAAGTAACGGGCAAATCTGGTAACAGTGGAGACAGGTAGGGAGAGAATGTGACATTTACTAGAATAACTTTTTTTACAATCTTAGATGGTCCAACCCTGAAGTCACTGTTCAGGACCAGAAATGCACTCCAACCTCCAGGCAGGTACAGCACTGAATAAGGAGCAGTGGAAGAGCCACACTATGCCAGGAAGAACTAATCGCTCCCTGATCTCTCAGGTGCACAGAGGGGATGATCAGCTAGCCTTTAGGACAGTGCAGCAGGTGCAGACGCAGTGTAGTTATGACCCAGCTTTTGACCCACATTTTTCAGTGTAATATCAGTCCCTGGGGACACATGGAGGGAGTAGTCTGTGCATCTCCTAGTGCAGAGGCTGTGATTGTGACTGACTCTTGTGCAAAGTGTGCAAGGTGGGGAAGGCTTCTCCCACTTCCAGAGACCCCACATAAAGACCCGTTACAATCTGACCCCAAATGATTTTAGTTTTAGTACAGCCCTATAGATTCTAAGTGTTCATTTATTCAAAACCCCCACTGAAGTTAAGAATTAGTAGGAACTTAGGGCAACACCATAGGCCAATTAAACCCTGTCACACAGTGTATGAGTAGGGAGGGAGTAAGAAATCTCACCCCGCTTCTGCACAGCCCAAATAAGGGAACCTAGATAGCAATCCCTGTGCTCGGAGTGCCTCCTGGCTGCTACTGAATTGATCCTCCTGAGAACAACCCTCCAAATAATGGACATGTCAACTCTTGGTCCTTTCCTCCCTCCCCACTGGCAGTGACCACAACTGGCTGATTACACATGGAGAAAGATGCTGCACCCCTTAAACAGTGAAGCAAATTATTCTTCCTACTGTACAACTGAATTATTCTGAGAACCACAGTGCCTACCTAAGCCACAATGGACCCCGATGATCCTTCTGGCATGTTATGGAGTCTCTCCCCAACCTTCCAATAAGTGATGCCTTAGAGGAACCATATAACATAGGTATTTCAGGATTTGGCCCAGAGGTTGAAAACCAAGCTTCAATGAAGTCAACGACAAAACACCCATTGACTTCAGTGGGATCAGAATCTCACCTATAATCTTTATTTAGGGATGTTTTGAAGCTGTTAGAAAATATAAATATGCCAAATTGAAATTTGTCAATTTCCCTACTATTTTGCTAGAGTTCAATGGTAAGAGTTTTACCCGTTGATGTATTTTAAGCCCACTCTAAGAAAACACCAGCCATTTCTTAATTCATTGCAAACTCCCATTCTGCCTACACAGTTTTCTTTATCCCATCATCCCACAGATGTTCCAGGTCTTCAGCATCATCTTCTTGGGATGTATGTTCAGGGTAAACTGCAGTTGCTAACCAAGCTTAAATTATTTTTAAATGCTTTTATTGTAACAATTTTAGTTGTCAGAATAAGAACAAATCTTAAGAATTGAGAGATGACAAAAATGAAGTTTTATTTTGAGAGCACAAGGTGTTAATATTTCCAAATGCTACTCAAGCACCTGCAAATTGAAGAAGGAGATTTCTATCAAAAATTCCAGGCAAGAAGTGACTCTGTGAAGAGCTAAAAATTTTTATTCTTGCTTCTGTCAGCTTAAGTATGACAGCAAGGGCTTTTCGTTTTTTAGATCCATATCAACTTGAAAGGTTTTAGAGGAGAGGGAAAAAACAATCACACAAGATCCTTTGTCTGAAATGCTATCTGGATTAAAAGATGATTCTTAGGATTTAAACTGATAATAGAAAGGTTTTATTTTTAATATTAAAAGATTTAGTTTATGTGGTTTTTAACCCTTATCTAATCCAGGGACTGGTTTAGAATTTTCTTGTGAAATTGATATATGATATTTATTGATTAACTTTTGTTTATGAAGCTATCATTATTTATATTTACAAGAAACTTATTTTACTCTCATGTCTGTGTTTTCACCAATGTCAAAATTGATATAGTTTTGTTTGTAGGACTGGATAGAAAAAATTGGCTTACACTGAAGTGAAAGTTTTTTTTGTAAAGTGTAGAAAAGTGTGACTTTTTTGTCCAAAAAATAAGAACCGAAAAACATTTTCAGTTTTGTTCAACTAAATGTCAAAATTTTCTCTGAGCCTCCCCATCACTCATTTTCCAACCAGCTTACACGTTGACTCCATGTTTCTAGAGTAGAACACACATTATCATAGAATTTAGGTCCCATTCATTTCAGTCTTACTGAAATTTCAGCCAGCTGTTTTTCATTCTTATACTTTTCTCCTTCAGATAACTAGGGCACATGGTGCTCTGGTCCCAACAGGGAACAAACATCCAGGTACTATGTTCACGGTGATGGCTCTTGAGCCTATAGCATCACTTGGCCTCTCTAGTGGCTGATATAGGGGCTAGATGGAGGTTGGCTAGGCTCTGTCCTTTTGGGCTTCTGCATGTCAGTTCTCTTGGACAGAAGTAGTAGCTGACCAGATGTGCCTAAAATATTCATCAAACATTTGTTTAATAATTAAGACATTTTTACAGATCATTATGTTTGCAGATAATTCAAGAAAAGAAAAAAGGACTAAATTTGTTGGATAAATTGGTTGCTATGCCTAGCTGTCCAGAAATCACTAAGGGCTGATCATCAGTGTGTGATCCAGCCCTTAGTAAGGGGAAGCACATTATTTCAGTCTTCCTGTAGCATGCCAGGAGGTACAGAGATAGTGAGTCCCTTCTGGTTTCTCTGATGCTCTAGGGAGGGAATAAATTGTGCCATGAGCTGTGTAGAGGGCTGGCTCCAGGCACCAGCGAAGGAAGCAGGTGCCTGGGGTGGCCAATAGAAAGGGGCGGCACTCTGTCCGTTATTGGGGCGGCATGTCCAGGTCTTCACTCCCTCTCTTCCTCTTCAGCGGCACTTTGGTGGCAGCTCAATCGGGTTTTTCTTTTTTGTTTTCTTCGCTGTTTGGGGCGACAAAAAAGCTGGAGCTGCCCTGGTCGTGTATGCTGCTCCATGTGCCTATGTAACTGCACCAGCAGGCTTACTGGGGAGGCAGAGTCAAGGCTCCACTCATTTCTCACTCCTTCCTGATCATCCTTTAAGAGGGAGGTACATAGTGGCTTCATGAAGCCTGCTTCCTCCTGTGTGTAGGAAGCAGTGGTAGGACCAGAAATTAAGGGGCTGCCTTAGCCCCTGTTTACTCATTTGTGCCAGTAAGCAGAATGGGCCATGATCTGGCCCAAAATCAATTAGAATGTTTTCAGACCTGTATTCCATGGTCCAGTTACCGATCATTTGTTTTCACTATATGTTGCCAATTTTGTTTTTATTTCTAGTTTTCTACTATACCTTCTCTATTTTCTTATACTGACTGATAAGCTTACAATATGTACCCATGGGGATATATTTATCTCTCACACTTGTCCCTCCAATCAGCAGGGACTAGACAGTATTTTTTTATATTTATTCTGGTGGTATTATTGCTGGAAGGCCACATGAATTAAACACACTGAAGTAGGATGTCATGCAGATCTTGATTTAGCCAATGCACTGGCCTGTGCTCCTATATCAGCCATATCTGTTACCTGTATACCATTGAGTACTAAAGTTACTTTCTTCTCCTATATTGTTTAGTGTAGAGATAGGACACTTTGAATAGATTATTAGGGACAGATTCTTATATTCTTTCTCCAGTTAATACCACCTCAGTCTACACGCAGTCCCATTGACATTATTAAGACCATTATACTATTCAGTGTGAATGAATCATAGAAATGTAGGTGTAGAAGGGACCTCAAGTCCAATCCTCTGTGCTGAGGCAGGACCCAATAAACCTAGTCCATCTATGACAGGTGTTTTTCTGACCTGTTCTTAAAAACCTCCAATGTTGGAGATTCCACAGCCTCCTTTGGAAGCTTATTCCAAAGCTTAATATCCTAATTAGTTAGAAATTTTACCCAATATCTAACCTAAATCTCTCTTGCTGCAGATTAAGCCCTTTACATCTTGTCCTACCTTCAGTGGACATGAAGAACAATTGATCACTGTCCTCTTTATCATGGCCCTGAATGTATTTGAAAGCTTATCAGATCCCCATTCAGGTTTTTTTCTGAAGACTGACCAGGTCCAGTTTTTTTAACCTTTCCTCATAGGTCAGGTTTTTGTTGTTTTCCTCTGGACTCTCTCCAATTTGTCCACATCTTTCTTAAAATGCGGTACCCTGAATTGGATACAGAACTCCAAGTAGGCCTCACCCATACCAAGTAGAGTAGAACAAATACCCATAGGTACTGGGGCTGCTGCCGTACCCTCTCACTTGAAGTGGTTTCCATCATATCCAGGGTTTACAGTTTGGTTCAATGGCTTTCAGCAATCCTGCTATACAAATTGTTCCAGCACCCCTGCAATTACCTTGCAACTTACAAATAACTCTCCAGTTATTACATCCCAGAACATTAGCTTTTCTTGGGGGGGAGGGATAGCTCAGTGGTTTGAGCATTGGCCTGCTAAATCCAGGATTGTAAATTCAATCCTTGAGAGGGCCATTTAGGGATCTGGGACAAAAGTCTGTCTGGGGATTGGTCTTGCTTTGAGCAGGGGGTAGGACTAGATGACCTCCTGAGGTCCCTTCCAGCCCTGTTATTCTATGAACTGCATCACATTGTTGATGCATATTCAATTTGTGAGCCATTATTACCCTCAGATCCTTTTCAGCAGTGCTACCACCTAACCAATTAGTCACCATTTTGTAGCTGCACATTTGATTTTTCCTTCTTGAGAATGTCCCTTACTTTAGGACTTCTGTAGTTTCTTCTCAGACTCTGGAGCCACTAAATACACTTATATCATATCCATTTCTGTGAAAACTTGCAAAATAATTGCAGAATAACTCTGTTATACTTTCTGCAGTCTTTTCCCTAAGATGGATAGTTGTTTTTGGAATATATGGTAACACCCTTCTCAGAGTTTGGTACCATACTGTTTTTCATGAAATTCTTGCTCCTTTTAACAGCTGTGGTTTTTTTTTTTTTGGTTTTGGTTTTTTGTAATAACATATTTATAAAATTCTTCTTTTTCTTTGTTTCAGTAGGGTTTTTTCTTATGATTTAGTAACTTCTGCAGCTGTGAAATTCTGTTGGTTTAGCTAAAGTTAGGTCTGGATCGCTTAAGCAGCCTGTTATTTCTTGAAGGTTCTGTTAGATTTCTAAAGCTTGTAAGTTTGACTTTTAGTTTGAAGCTGTTAAATATTGGTATAAAATATTTAACCTTCTAGTTAGACCCACACAGCAGGGTTAAAAAACGGGAATGGAGAAGCATACAGCTCTCAGAACTATGGTTTCAGGCTTTCTGCAGATACGGGAAGCATCAACCTTTCAGTTAGTGATTATTGTATATTTTGTCTAGAGAACCATAACAACTGGACATTTACTTTGTTTTAAAATGAAATGTGAGATTCTTCAGAACAATGTGTTAGCCTCAAAAAAGCACTTAGTCCTGACCTGTTGTGTCCATCCCCAACTGAAGCCCTGGGCACAATGGAAAAATGGATGTTTATGTTTAATATGTTGCATTCCTTCTTGGGGTACAGTATTCATCATAATTCTGTAAAACCATGTCTTGATCATTTCTTTCAATGTTGTTTTCAAAGGTAAATGTGTTATAGTTTTTTTTCACCACCAAGTGTTGTTACTGTTCCTTTACTTGAGCAGCTAAAATGAATAATTAAAAAAGTGCAGCTGGCGGAACGGAAGTCTAGGCCAAGGTGTGGGGGTGTTAGAATTTGATCTCAAGCTGCTTCTTAGAAGAAGGGGTGAGCTAGCTGCACAGCATACTAGTATTATAATTTTAAATAATTGGCAGGGCACTTGGAGCTTGTGTACGGATGCTTTTTGTTCTGCAACAAAATATATATATTTCCATTGCTGTTTCTTTAAGCACACATAAGAATAAAGAATTCTCAAATGTTTATGGCTTCTTCTCAGACTCTGTAGCTATTAAATACACTAGAAATGTTCTGGAGTTCATTGCTCTGTAACATCTCCTGTGAAGTTTAGATTTGAGAAAAGATCCCATTTTTCTATTGTATTTGATTTTTAGTTTCTGTTGGCTACTGTGCTATGTTCAGAAAGCAACCACGTTGAGTCTTTATTTGATTATTCACAAGTATTACACAAGTAAAGCAACACTTACAAAGGTGTGATACAGTTATATTTTTAAGAGACTGAAATTTATTTCCCAGGCCCAGTCACTTGATATGGATCAGGGTGACATCACATTCTTTAACAATATCTTGTTATTCAATATTATGATTTATATTGTAGTCACTCCTAGAGAGCAGGGCCCAATTGTGCTAGGCAATGTACATACAAACATAACAAAGAGATAGTTTCTGCCCTCAACAGCTTACAAACTAATTAATGGATCTTGTTCTGTAGGTAGATTATACACCTGTTGGATCATCTGCCTTTGCAGGCTGCTCTTGAAACACCAGCAGGGAGAGAAGCCAAGTAGAAGATGATTCTGGTTGCCTGGACAGCTGGGTGGGTAAGCAACTTCTAGAGGAGGAGACAACAATTACAAGTGGGGAAATTTCTTTGTCTCAATAGCCATGCACAAAAGTATGGAACAGTTGCCAACCCTGAATTTGTCACTTAGTAGTTCCAGTTTATGTTCCTAGAAAGCATTGTTTTGCTATACTAAGAATGCAGTGCTTTGTTATAACTTATCCTATTCCTCATCACCTCACTTTTCTTTATTGTCATCCTCTGATGTTTTGTGTCTCATTTGTATTGGGAAGCTCTTAAGGGCAGAGACCTGTCATTTGTTTGGCTTATAAAATAATAACATATCACGTGGTTGTGAATAGATTTTCTACTACTAAGACTAGAAAATTAGTGTCTAATTTTAAAAGGTGCATTACTCTTCATGACTGGTGGTTAGCCAAAAATTCAGGGCTTGTAGGTGGCTCCAGTTAGGCAGAGAAACTGCTGACCAGACATAAATATTGGGTACAGGAGAAACCACAATCAGCCTCCATGCCAGGAGGGTGGGAAGAGCAGCTGCTGCTGCCTGGAGGAGCTGCAGTTCAGCTGAAGAGAAAGAGAACTGGCTCCCATGGACTCAGCTCTGGTGGAGAGAGGTAGATATGGGCTCTGTGCTACCCTGATGGGATCCTGCCTACTTCCCTGTTCTTGCCCCCTGCCCCCAGTTCCTGCTTCACAGCCCTGGGCTCTCTCCCAGAAATTAAGGAATAGTGATAGATGAAGGCAAGAGAAAAAAAAAACCCAAACCAAACCACCCTAGTCCATGCAGTGAGAAGAGCAATAGACATTACTTTTCTATTGTTGTTACTGGAAGTTGTGCATTTTAGCCTCTGTGAAGATATTATAATTTTATGTAGAGTTTGTTACCATGTCCATAAGTCTTTGATTTTAGGATGCCGAAGTAATTAAACATTACTCTTATTTATCAGATTAATTAATCACATTATTGAGTAATGTAATTAAGGTCTGTCTTTAAAAAGTTCCAGGCACTGAGTGGTCAAAAATTCTATAGGGTTATGAAGAACCAAACTAGGCTTATTTATGGGAAAAAGTTTCATGCATGTTGTTTATACCTGCATTTCTTGGAAGTGGATAGTTGGTGCACATGATTAAGATTTCTTGTTTGGACATATAAAGGCAAAGCATACAGGGGCTTCATTCACTTTGCTTAAACCCCTGAGAGTGGGGGAGGTGGAAAGAATTAAGGGATGGGGAAGGGCAAGGAGGGAGAGCAGTGAGCGGCGGGACCTTGAGGGTTAGAAGTGTTGTGAGGGAAGGGCATGGGAGCTTCCGGTGCTTCTGCTGTATTGTCCCATGGGGGGCCACAAATATGTTTGGTGCTGGGCCTACAAAAGTTTAATCTGGCCTTGTGACTCACCACTGGATGGCACCTCTTTCTGGTGATTCTTGGAATTAGCTATGCCCAGTTCAGCAGCCCTTTTCTGGTCTTCCACTATTGCAGCTCTCTTTCCACCCACAGAGTCACAGTATGGCCACTTTGTGACTCAGCCCCCTGGCCAGGTCACACTGTGATTTCCCCTTCCAGAGGAGTCTTTCAGAGTCCTTCTGTACCAGCAGTGTCAGGCAGTCCTCATGCCCATTGCCCTGGCTATGTCTAGGGCCCTACCAAATTCCTGGTCCACTGTAGTCAATTTCATGGACATAGGATTTTAAAAATCGTACATTTCATGATCGTGTGCAATTGTAGGGGTTCTGACACAAAAAGGAGTTGTGGGGAGGGGTCGCAAAGTTATTGTAGGGGAGGTTGCGGTCCTGCTACCCTTACTTCTGTGCTGCTGACAGCAGCAGCTGCTGGCCAGGAGCCCAGCTCTGAAGGCAGAGCCACGCCAGCAGCAGCACAGAAGAAAGGATGGCATGGTATGGTATTGCCTCCCTTACTTCTGCGCTGCTGCTTGCAGAGCGGGGCCCTCAGTCAGCAGCTGCCACTCTCCAGCTGCCCAGCTCTGAAGTCAGCCTTTCTTCTGTGCTGCTGCTGGCAGTGGCTCTACCTTCAGAGCTGGTATGGGATAGTATTGCCACTCTTACTCCTGCACTGCTTCTGGTGGGGCACTGTTTTCAGAGCTGGGCACCTGGCCAACAACCGCCACTCTCCAGCCAGCCAGCTTTGAAGGCAGCACAGAAGTAAGAGTAGCATTACTGCAACCCCCCTACAATAACTTTGCAGCCCCTTTGCAACTCCCTTTTTTGCCAGAACCCCCAGTTTAAGAAACACTGGTATCTCCCGTGAAATCTGTATAGTAGAGGGTAAAAGCACACAAAAGATCAGATTTCACAGGAGGAGACCAGATTTCATGGTCCGTGGTGAATTTTTCATGGCCGTGAATTTGGTAGGGCCCTAGCTATGTCACTTTCACAGTGACACAGGCAGTCCTCCCATTGCCCTTAGCAATACCACTCTGCAGCGGATGGTGGGAGAATCCAGGCCTATCCTCTACTTTGCGTTCCAGTCCATGCCACTGTAGTAAGCAATTAAGTTCTGCAGCTACACCAGTTGTACTGCTCTCCCCCCAGACTATTTCCTGCAGTGCTTTTCATTCTCCAGACTTCCTAATCAGACCCCTCTCTCTTAGGCCCGTTAGGTAAACTCTTTCTCAGTAGTTCCTAGCCCCACCTTCCTTCTCCCATACCCCAGGGAGAGAGGCTGTAGGCTTCCTCCCCAGTGTTGCCAGCCTCCTAGCTTTATAGAAGCCTCACCTGATGCCTCATAGGTGAGCTTCCTTCTAATTAGCACCCTTTACTCAATCTACACTTCCCTCCCACGCCTCCTGGTTTGCAGCTTAATGGCTGGTTAGGTTCAGGTGGCCTATTTCAACTCTCTCAGGGCCAGTGGGGAGCTCACCCCATCACACTCCCCAATCTCTGCCTGTTGCTGGTAGAAAATAAAACATACACACACCTCATTAGTCAACATCTTATTATAATACAAAACCTGAACTCCGGCCTCATACCTGCCAAAGGGAAAACATCATCTTACAGTTCACTGGTGCATGGGTACCTAACAGACATGTATGCTGTTGTCAGGTGTTAAGGGTTTTGTGTTACAGCACAACATAGTGAAATGTGTTGTGCATGTCGTATGGGGCTACTGTACATGTTGGAGGGTAATTAGGACTGATTTATAGAGAAGTGGAGTTTGTTAGTGAAACTGGTGAATGTGATATGTTATTTTACGTATGTTAAAAGGAATAAACCTTAACTGGACAGTTCCTTGATTTGAGGGTTGTATGTGTGGATGCTTCCCCTGAAGCATTAAGTTACCTTAATTGTTTTTCAACTGAGTTACAAATTTGCAAGTAATTATATTGAAGAAGAGACTGGGTCCTTCTTCAGTATTTAAAAACAGTCTTTTTTTTTCACTGTCTGTGTAATCTATAAAATGTTAATCATACTTACATGGCTGTTTTGTGTTGCCAACTCAATTACTGGATGGGAGTTATGAAATTATTTCATGCACATTTATCTGGTTTTGCTCTATCTAAATGGAGTTAGAAGCACGCTCTTTTATGAATGGTTTTGATCCTGAGACAGTGATCTTCCAAAAAGCCCTATGAAAGTGACATCAGAGGGTTATCCCTAGCTTCTTATCATTTATTTCTGCCAAAATTGCAATAATCTGTTAAAATTTTGACACTAAAAGCTGAATTCAACCAGATTGTTTTGGTACTGTGATCAAAATAAAGTGCTACTTTCAGCAATGCTGTTTAACACAAGTTTATGTTATACATAAAGTTAACATTTATAACAAGTTTTATTGTAATATAATAGGCGTAGTCTAATTTTCCATTGAAATTAGCATTTTATTTAAAATTAGCCTGTCTTCTTCTCTACTCACAAACTCTGAGCTATTTTTCTTTATTTTTAAAGTACATGAATCATTAATGATACTTTTATTAAAACATCCCCTCTCCTTAAAATGATCTCATAAAAATGATTCCCAGTTATGAACATAACCCACAATCCATTGTAGTCAATGGAAAGATTTCTGTAGGATTTGGATTAAATCTAACAATAAATCAGACTTTTAAACTCTACAAAATACATACCCTATTCTCCTCTGATTTACACCAGTGTAACTCAGCAGCACTAAGCAAAATATATCTGAGCACCTTAAAGACATTAATGCTATTTATATTCACACCATCTGTGTAACTTATGGAAATACTGTTATACTCATTTTAGAGATAGGGATCTAATCAGTGATGAGCTGGAGCCAGTTAGCTCTGGTTCGCATGAACTGATTGTTAAATTTTGAAGCAGTTTTAGAACCAGTTGTTAACCCGCTTCCCTGTGAGTGGGCGTTGCGGCTTTGATGGGCTCCAGCCAGGAAGTGATGTAATTCCTCCTCCCGCCGCTGGGTGCGCTGTGCTGTAGGAGCCATGTGGGCAGCCGCCTGGCCCTGGGCATGGGCCCTGTTGCTGCTGCTGCTCCCCAGACTCCTGGCCTGGGGCTCCCGCTGCTGCCTGGTGGGTCCCCGACTGCTCTGCTGGGCCTGGGCTGTGTCCTGCTGCTTGGGCTGATTCGAGATTCTCTCCCTGTGAGTACTCACCCCCCCTGCCTGCAGCCAGCCCCTGCCTCCAGCCAGCCCTTTGCCCACTTTCCTGCCTGCAGCCAGCCCTGCACTCCTTGCCCGCCCCTGCTGTACACCCTGCCAGCCCCTGCTGTACCCCCTGCCCTGCCCACACCAGCCTCGCATCCCCTGCCCTGCCCACACCAGCCCCTGCACCTCCGCCCTGCCTGCAGCCAGCCCTGCATCCCCTGCCTGCAGCCAGCCCCTGATGCACCCCCTGCCCTGTCTCCAGCCAACCCCTGCTGCACCCCCCTTCTTGAAGCTACCCAGCCCCGCACTCCTCTGTCTCCAGCCAGCCCCACACACCCTGCCCTGCCTGCAGCCTGCCCCACACCCTCTGCCTCCAGCTAGCCCTGCCCCACTCCCCTGTCTGCGGCCAACCCCATGTCCACTGGTGCCCTGCAGTTCCCAGGGCAGTGCCCTTCACACCTACTTCAGTGTGGGGGGAAGGGAGCAACTGGGACCCACCCATGTGCACACCCATCTCCAGAGCTCATTTCTAGTTCAGGTCCATCTTTTTAAAAAAGAACTTCAGGTGGGGTTAACATACATCTGTATTTTTCCAGACATTTCAGGCTTTTTGGTTCTCCTAGGAAAATATGGACATATGGTAACCCTATTGGTACAAAAAATACATACTGTGGCACATCCCTTAAGTCAGCATTTTTTATAGGGAACCTGTTGTTAAGATTTTGGCAGCTCATTAATGGATCTAACACGGGGTAAAATCCTGGCCCCAGGGAAGTCCAGAGGAATTTTGCCACTGGTGTCGGGGGGGCCAGGATTTCCCCAGAGAGATTAAGTGATTTACCAAAGGTCACACAGGAAGTCTGTGGCAGAGTAGTCAGTAAACCCAGATCTCCTGAATCAGTATACTGTCCTAATCACAAGACCACCATTACATACTTTTGCATAGTTTTATCAAAATGACATGATCCTGGGCTGGAAGAGTTTACAATATCAAAATATATGATCTAAATTGGAAACTATTAAGGAAGGGAGATATGAGGATTACAATAAGGGTGAGAGTCACATAGGGCCTGATTCTCCTTTTATTCCTTTGAGAATCAAAGTATCTTGGATCAGATTATTGCAGCTGAGACTAGAATATGGCAAAAGAAAATACATAGACCATATAGACACACAGCTCAGTAGCCAAGCTTGTGGGGAAAGTGGGTTTTAGAAAGAAATTTGAAGATGGAGGAGGAAAATGTTTGGTGCATCAGTCACTCTAGGTATGAGAACAGCATAAGAAAAGGCATGTAACCATGACTGGGAAGGGAAAAAGGAATATTGAGGCAAGATGAGCGGGCAAAACATGGATATGAGGTGGGAAATAGGCAGAGACCAGAGCTCAATTGTTTAGCAGAAGCAGAGTTGTGCAGCACCTTGAAAGTGAGGATGAGAAGTATGGATGAGGATAAATGCCTGAAGGTAGGCGAGTTAAAGAGCTGAGTGTTTTATGTTGAACTGAAGTCAAGACAAACAAGAAAAATTTGCCCTCACATTGAAAAGAACCATTTTTTTAGATAGTGTTCAGGACTGTGATATACGTTCCTACTTTGTCGCTTCATTAATGCAACTGCATAAAGATAATTGAGAGAAGTATGTTGGATTTTTCATCAACAAGCAATAAAATGTGATAAATATGTTACACACAATGGCAAATGTTAGAATTAATAAGATGAAATGTTGATGAATTACTGTTTGTATACTTGACATGTAATAATTGCTTCATTTATCATCTAAATCTGGAGAATTTAAATAGCAAGCATTTATAATTAATTTTCTCCTTCTGCAAACTGCAATTCATTCCTCAGTCAAAGGAGTCAGTGTTAATTTCTTTTCTATCAGCCACAGGCCATAAGTTAATATATTAAAAAATCGGAACATTTAAAATAACAGTCTAATTAAATTATTTCCTCTACTACTGGATAAAAACATGTGATTCTTCAGGAGATAATCAGTCACCACGGTAAACACCATTTAGTTCTCTTCACAAATCTAGCTCTACCCCCTGGCAATCTTAAACTGTCAAAATGAGGAATTCACTTTACTGCACAGATGAAGGATAGTGACCTGAGTCTCATTAGCAACTTTAAATGAGAATAACAAAGGGAGTTCATTAAACAATAATATTTTTCAATGTATTAAGTTTTCTTTATCACGAAGAAGATTATGCTGGGCGTAGTGTACAATAGAAACATTCACTTTTGGTCCATTCTTGTAGTATGATCAGCGAGAAGATGCCCTGTTTTTCAACTGATTCTGTTTAAATCAAGCCAAAGATGGTAGTATCATTAGCCACTATCTTTGGTCTTGGATGAGGATTCTGATTTTGCATGGATTATAGTGACTTAACTGAAATGTAAGACAGAGTTTAGCTAGGTGGCTCTTGATAGATTCTTCTTTGAGTATCAAGGGCTTGCTGCTGCACCATTGAAGTCAATGAGTTTTTGGCAGGATCAAACCCCAACTGAGGAAGGGGCAAGAAGGTGTCATTATTTTACTGGTTGCACCTGAACTTAAATGTTAGAGATATCTTGCTCTAAAACTTTCATTTGAGCCAACTGAAAGCACTAGAAATTTCTACTGGTCTTGGCGAAAAGTGGGATGAGTTTTGGGGGTCTCATTTAAGAATGGCAGAACTTCAGAATGGATCAAGCCAAACACTTTCTGATCTTTTCTGTGTAAGGGGCAGGTGGAGACTGAGTTAGGGGTCATAGGATCCATGCTTAGGCAGACTTGGTGGTCTAAAACCACTCTGACAGGTGTAACAGATGCTGTTACATTAAATAGGCTATACAGTAAATAGCAGCCATGGAAGGGCATTTTGCACTGCTTGATGTGGAGGGAAGATTAATTTTAGCCTTCCTCTCCCCCAAACTACCCAGCCAAAATTCCTGCTTAGTTGACCATACATAACCAGATTGCTCAGACTAGGCTGTTGGGAGAGTGAATTTCACCTAGTGTAGCTTATTGAGAGAGCTTTTTTATTATAGGGATTTTTATGAATTGTTACCATTGAAAACTAATTAAGTTGGCTTTTCAGCTATTATATGCTCATTAGAATAAATACAATAATTAAATTATATCAAGTGTCAAGAAATAGAGTACTCTGAATTAAATTGTCACCTCATTATAGTGTAGAAAATCAATTTATTTTCATGAATTTGTCTCTATTTATATGCCAACAAGAAATTTCCAATAGGTTACCTTTCTGCATGTGTAGATGCCTCAATATCTTTGCATGTCTGATTCTAAGTCACTTTTGAAAATGGGACTTAAGTACTTTTGGAAAAATTGTCCCCGGAGCTAGTTTTAACTTTGAAAGTCCTGGTTTACTATTAGATTTCAGCCTCTGTTGACTTCAAGCCACAAAGCTGGACCATCTGTTGAATCCTAAAAGCTTTTTTTTTTTATTTTGGCTTGATGGTTCTGGATACATTATAACTCTCAATATCCTGCTGTACTGCCTACTAAGGACCATTAACTCAAGAGTTTTCTGTGCATATATTATTAATAAGCAGAATTGTAACAGAAGGATGCAAAATCAGAAATATTTATATATAAATCTTTTATTGGCACTGCAAAACAATTAAGTCAAATCATAAAGCCAAAACAAAGCATAATATTCCTTCTCAACACACTTTTTTAATTACAGCTCTAAATCTCTTGGGGGCCAAATTCTGTGGGGTCTTCATGTGTGGAAAACTAGAATATTAAATGCCATGTTAATTAAGACAAAATAATTTTGTATGAGAAACATATGAAATATAGAATTTAGAAACTGAACACAAATCAAATTGCTGAATTTTTTATTAATCAAAATGTGGATTTCATTACATTTTAATAGGTGGCAGAGATTTTTCTTTATTATGCATGCTGTAGATTGAATATTTAATTTTACTGGAGTAAAAAGACAGAAGGTGGAAAAATAGACAGTTATTATCACACAGACAACTAGAGTAGCAATTAGATGTATAAATTGGCAAAAAATGTGAAAGTAATTAGACACACCAATGATAATTTAAAATTCAGAACAAAACTGGATTAAGTGTTTAGCATCTTCTGTTCATGTTAACCATTTGTCAAGATTTAGAAAGTTGAGTCGGTAGCAATGTTAAATTCTTGTCACAAAATAGAGACAGGAGAAAGTTTCATTCTTCTTCAAATTTGCACAGTGTGTTATTCTGCCACAACCTCTAGTATTCTGCTGTAAAAATGGACTAGGTAGTTAATCCTAGAACGGTCACACTATCAATGTAGGATGTGTTAACATGTTAATACAGAAGTACTACATCTGAGCCAAGCATGATAGTAACTGGAAAAGTATCAATCTGAATACATGCTTGTGATAAAAGCTGTAACAAATACTGATATTGTATGAACATAGATCCTGATCCTGTAACTGACTGAATGCAGGCAGACTCTTGCACCCATGTTTCAGACTGGAGCCTATTTTTAAAATTCACGATAACATTTTATTGCCCACTGAATCATAAAAAGCTTCAAAGAAGGAACAAAGTCAAATGAATTACACTAATGGGCAAATATTTTTCATGTATTTGTGTCAGAGAATGAAACTAGTACACAAATCCACTTTTCAAATACACTTGTAAATACAGATACACTAACTGCAATATAATTACAATAGTTTTACTTTTTGTTACATTTAATTACCATGAATGTACCAATGTTATGAATCATAGAATCGTAGGACTGGAAGGGACCTCGAGAGATCATCTAGTCAAGTCCCTGCACTCAGGATTATGTATTATCTAGATCACAGGTTCTCAGACTTGGTTTGCAGATTGTTCAGGGTAAGCCCCTAGTGGGCCATAAGATACTTTGTTTACCTGAGCATCCGCAGGTATGGCCGCTCACAGTTCCCAGTTCGTCATTCCCGGCCAAAGGGAGCTGTGGAAAGCTGCTGTCCGGCCCATTGCTTCCTGCAGCTCCCATTGGCTGGGAACAGCAAATCACGGCCACTAGGAGCTGCGAGCAGCCATACCTGAGGACTCTCAGGTAAACAAAGTGCCTCGCAGCCGGCCAGGGACTTATCCTGAACAAGCCATGAATCAAGTTTGGGAACCCCTGATCTAGATCGTCCCTGACAGGTGCTCGTCTATCCTGCTCTTAAAAATCTCCAATAATGGAGATTCCACAACCTCCCTAGGCAATTTATTCTAGGGCTTAACCACTCTGACAGTTTTTCCTAATGTCCACTCGAAACTGCTCTTGCTGCAATTTAAGCCCATTGCTTCTTGTCCTGTCCTCAGAGGTTAAGAATAATTTTTCTCCTTCCGCCTTGTAACAACCTTATATGTACTTGAAAACTGTTATCATGTCTCCTCTCAGTCTTCTCTTCTCCAGACTAAACAAACCCATTTTTTAAAATCTTTCCTTGTAGGTGATGGTTTCTGGACCTTTAATCATTTTTGTTGCTCTGCTCTGGACTGTCTCCAATATGTCCACGTTTCCTGAAATGTGGCAACCAGAACTGGACAAAATACTCCAGTTGAGGCCATATCAGCATGGAGTAGAGTGGATGATTTACTTCTTGTGTCTTTCTTGCAACACTTCTGCTAATAGATCGCAGAATGATGTTTGCTTTTTTTGCAACAGTGTTACATCATTGACTCCTATTTAACTTGTGATCCACTATAACCCCTAGATCCTTTTCCACAGTTCTCCTTCCAAGGCAGTGAAGTGTATCCTTGTTGATTTTTTTAAAAGCTAAGCAATTAAGATGCACCTATTGCAAAAAGAGGTTTACTAGCTGGAAACTCACCGGTGATTTCTTACACTAATTATTTGTATTCATAGTCAGGGTTAACTTTTCTGCATGCATGCTGAGTTACTGAAGAAAGTCACAGAATGTTTATAAGATATATAGAAAATGCTGTGAGAAATCATGTGTAATACAGTTTCTCAGGACTTCTAAAGCTAGAATTGGACCTATGCCCTGGGTTGTAACACTATCTGATCTTTGGAAGCTTTATAACAGTGGTGAACAACCTGCAGCCCACGGACCGCATTTGGCCCATCGGGGTAATCTGATTCTGGGCTGTGAGACATTTTGCTGACATTTGGTAGCCAAGCTGGGCAGGGAGCGGAAGCTGCCTCCTTCCCAGCTAGGCTTCCTCAGGCAGCTGCCAGGTAGGGCTGCAAAACAGCGACAAGGAGGGGCAGGCATTATAAGTGGCTTCTTCTTGCTCCCCGCCTGGGCTCCTGCCTACCAGGGAGAATGGCAGAATGTGCAGGGGGGCTGGGTGGGGCAGGCACAGTGCCGCGAGAAGGACAAAATTCCCCTGCCCTGCAGGTAACATGGGGCAGGGAGAGTGTGGTGGCCCGGGGCGGGGGGGCGTGACCTGCCCTTTAAATCAGCCCCACCTCAACTATGGGGGGGCACCAGTTGTATATGGAGCACCCTCATGGAAGGGGGCAGAACAGGGGTGGGAAGAGGTGGGGCATTGGGGGACGGGGCCTAGGATGGAGCAGGGGTTTGAGCTCCCCCTGGGAAATCTGGAAGTTGGCACCTATGCTCCTAGGTGTATGCAGGGTGGTGCCACCAATGGCAAAGGCAGCTAGGTGGGCATATGGAAGCCCTGGCCATGCCAGAAGAGTGTGCCCAGCAGCGCAGGTGGCAGCTCACTGGGCACCAGCGGGGCCATTGACTGTTCTGCCCTGGGGCCTGGAATTATTGTTGGCAGGCCTGGATGAGGGTGACTCAGCCCGCAGTAGATCACTACCTCTGGGATGCCCAGCATGGCATTTATATACCCCGTCACACTGTCCCATGGTGCAAAGTTTCCCAATTGTTATCCTGTGATCTCTATTCTCTTTCTCACCCTGCTCCCCAGAATCTCTTCTTCACACAATTTCCTGCCTTATGTCATCCTACCCACCCCCCCTCAATCACTTTCCTTCACTTGATCTCCCCCTCAAACTCTGTTTTCCTTCCCACTTCAGATTTTCATACTCCACTTTTCTTCTGCTGAGCATCTTTTCTCTCTTTTACTGTATCATTTTCCCTTGCTCTGTAAAATGGAACAATGGGTAAGATAATGATTTATGTCATTCCCATGAAAGGATTCATTCATAAAATCCAGCTCAGAGCAGTTACTAGGTACCTGCCTGCAGGATCACCAGTCAGTTGATAACAGCTTTATTTTACTATCTGTACCAGAGCTATTTGGCTGTAGATCTGTGACCCCTGATCAGAACAAAGCAGCCTAAGGATCAACCATGCCTTAAAACCTCTAGGTTATACCAAGCCCTCATTGCTTAGAGCCACAGATTGGGCCTATTAAGTCTTCCTGGTAATAAAAGCACATAATCCATTTTCAGTTCATTAAGGTGTAATAGTGATAATTTAACTATTTTTATCCCTGGTAAATTCTCTGCCATTGTGGAAGCCACTGATGAAAAAGTAGCTTGGCCTTGTTAACGTAAACCTCTCACACAGCTCTCAGGATTTCAACCTTCAAAGAGCATGGATTGCAAGTTAATAATATAGTTTCGGGGTTTTCTATTTTCCTTTGCTTTCTTGGTTAAGAGTCTTTTATACTTCACAGTCAGAGCTAATAGATGTATAAAAGCTTCCTTGTTCAAAGATGTTAGTAATCAAATGCAAAAAAGTCAAAATGAGATTATGTTGCCTATATTTTATTGCTCATGCCTTAAAATCAATGTCCTCTACAGATATTTAACTTGTTGGTTTTTTTTCTAAATTAAACAGAACTCTGTGTCTTCAAAATATATTACTCTGCTTTGACATAATTTTCTTTATCTTGATATACAAAACATGTTACTTCAAGTCTCTTTTTCACATACCTGATTCAAATATTTGGGTAGTGGTAAAAATCCATAGTAACATGAATTCCAATGGGATTTGGGTGCCTTTGAAAATCCCAGTGACCTAAAATCCTCACTGTGGTGCTGGTAGTACAGGTGCCAGTTCTTGCCAAGGCAGTAGGCATCAGCTGAACACAGACAAATTTATAGCTGGAAACCAAACCAGCTCACCTGTGTGTTAGTACTGTTCAAGATAGGTTTTAGGCTTTTAAAGATGTGTTTAGTGTTTAGATTCTATAAAATGCTTGTAAGCTGCTGTGTGCATTAATCTTACTTGTAATATCTGTATCCCATGCTGAAAGATAATATGTAAGTTTTGCTTTATAACTGTAAAAATGCCAGCTCTGAACTTGTGAACCCAGGCAGGAGGAGTGGTTCACCCACCCATCAAGAAGGACTAATTAAATGGGCCGTTCGTTAGGAAACTTCATGATAAAAAAGACTGGGTTAATGGCTCTCTCACACCTGTGAAGTTGCTATGAGCAAGGAAGCACGTCCCATTAGCTTGAATTTTGGAAGGAGGCAATAAAGATAGCTGACATGAAAATTCTTCATCTCTTTGCTGTTTGGACTCTCACAGGGCTGGAGCTTGGAGACAAAAGTAGAGATCTCCAGGGTCAACCTGGATTAGCCATATAAGACATTAGTGCTGACAGATTTCTTCAACTCTGAAGTAGAACCCTAGACTGTAACTCATTTGTGTATATTTGTTGGCTGCTTCTACCTGTAAATAACTCTCCTTTCTTTGTCCTAGTTAATATATCCTTAGTTAGTTTTCTATAGGATTACCTATCAGTGTTGTCTTCGGTGTGAGATCTGAGGTACAAACTGACAGGGCCGCCCAGAGGATTCAGGGGGCCTGGGGCAAAGCAATTTCAGGGGCCCCTTCCATAAAAAAAATTGCAATACTAGAGAATACTATATTCTTGTGGGGCCCCTGCAGGGCCTGAGGCAAATTGCCCCACTTCCCTCTCCCCCCCCCCGCTCACCCCCCGCCGCCCCCGGGGCAGCCCTGCAAACTGACCTGGTAAGTGACTTGTCTCTTGGGGCAGGAAGCAACCTGAATATTTTTGTAACCTTTGGTGTACAGCAACCAACTATCACTGACTCCATGATAAGTCTGTGACTCCATGATAAGACTGTTACAGTGCTTCAGGAGTTCACAGTTGTTACTGGGTTGGTGAAATCTAATTAGTGTGTCTGCCCTGCTTTTTGACAGTCTGGCCAGAGGTTGGCACTCGTGGTTCTGAACCACTTCAGACAGAGTGACACTCATGTCCACTAATAATATGAATTCTGTATTCTCAGCTGTAATATTTAATGGCCATTCCTTGAAATACCGTTTCAGAAGTCAGCACTTTGAGAATAAGCTCACAGACACACCCATTATGTGTTACTGAAGGAGCTGTGTTTTCTCCAGACTTCTGAATTTCCATAGTCCATATTTTCAGGAATGGTGGTTTTCAGAACTGGCTCTACAAACCCAAAATATCTGCAGCCACAAGAGGTGAAGAGGAGTATTGGCACGCCCCAAAACTATTGTACATTAAAGATCTGTCAGAAAACTAAAGTCACAATCAGACATTAGTGTCAACAGTATGCAATGTGTAGAATAATTTTAAATCTTAGAGGCATGTCTCCATCACTGTGCTTGTCTCCATTACAGCGAAGAATTAAACCAAGTCAGTTAGAAGAGTCAACCAATGAATAATAATATTCTGTTTGTCTTGTGTCAGATCTGAATAAACCAACAATTGATATGCAATGGGGGAAATTGGGAGACAAGCAACATTAAGCAGCAGCATAACAAACAGTATTGTGGTTATCAGCTACACTATTAGAGTTTTGTGTGGCTACTGCTATTTGCTACATACTAAATATCCTACGACAGATATGGACCTAGATTTTTGTAATGTACAAACCCCCATAACCTTGGAAACTTGATCTGTGGGGCCTTTTCTACTAATTTTGTTGCTGCTGTGGTTGCTGAGACTGCTTTGTCTTAGCTTGAAACCACCAATATTGGTAGGTGTATTGACAACAATATCAACAATATGACGTCATATTGTGATATGTGGCCTGCCATTGTGCATTTTAATGTGGGATTCAGCATCATTTGTGCCAGAATAATGTTACTGAAAGTTAGGGTATGGCTACACTTGGAAATGTGCAGCACTGGGAGTTACAGCTGTGTTCGTACACCTGTGTAGGAACAGCGCTGCAGTGTGGCCACACTGACAGCTACCAGCGCTTCAGTGTGGCCACATTTGCAGCATTTGCAGCACTGTTGGGAGTGGTGCATTGTGGGCGGCTATCCCACAGAGCACCTCATTCCATTTTGGCGCTGTGGATTGTGGGACGGGGATGGAAGGGTGCGGGTCATTCCGCTTCCTATCCCAACGCCCCGTGGTGCATCGCTCCACATCCCAGCAGTTTGGTGCCATTGTGAGTCTGCAGTGCGATTTCTGTTAGAAATGGAGCCCGAGCTGCTGAGGACTTTGTTGATGAATGTTGCCAGCACATCACGTTTGGCAGTTGAGCTATTCCTTCAGCTCCAAAGTGACAGTGAGGAGTCCGACGATGATTTAGATTCACCTGACGCACGTGACACTAAATTGTTTGTGGCAGTAATGGATGTACTCAGCACCGTGGAACGCCGCCTTTGGGCTCGGGAAACAAGCACTGAGTGGTGGGATCACATCGTCCTGCAAGTCTGGGATGACGAGCAGTGGCTGCAGAACTTTCGGATGAGAAAAGCCACTTTCATGGGACTGTGTGCTGAGCTCTCCCCAACCCTGCAGCACAAGGACAC
>NC_133769.1:237911769-237917181 GCF_003597395.2 Chelonoidis abingdonii
CACCCCAAGCAGACCAGGTGTACAGCCAGCGCTGCAGCCAGGGAGTTGCAGCGCTGGCTGGGCTTTCCAAGTATGTACACAGAGTGAGTTGCAGCACTGTAACCCAATCACCAGCGCTGCAACTCTCCAGTGTAGCCAAGCCCTTACTAATGTTCCAGTTGAAAAATAATGATAATAATAATGATTCTAGATGATTATAGCAAAAATTAATTACTTAACTTGCTAAACAGTGAAGTAATAAAGAGACTCTGGTTAATTTACTGAAAAATTAAATGGCAGCTATCTGCTTCTCTTGCAAGATAGATGTACAAAATACATGCTACTGAAAGTCAGTGATTCTAGTGACACTCATGGGTGGTGGGTGAAGCTTCCTCTTGGGGAGGCTAGCCCCATGTCCCGCCTATTCCAGCCAAGGACGCACCTCTTCTGGCCAAGGCCATACTCACTCATTGCTCTCAGTCCCCTTCATGGCCCCGACTGGTGGGCAGAGAGCTTTGCCTTGGCTGGAGATCCAAGCCTAGAAACCCTCCTCCATTACACCTCTTTCACCTGCGGCCCTGCCTATGGCTTCACCCTATTCCCTCCCCTTCCCCTGAGGCCTCACCCCGTTTTGCCCCCACTCTGCTTCTTTCCCCCAAAGCCCTACCCCCTGCTTGTTCCTTCCATCCCACCACCCACTGCTGCAGCCCTGAGACCAGAAAAGCTCTGTGCCTCTATTCTGTCCCTGGGGCCATGGTGGGGGGAGAATTTTCTGAGGACCCCAAATCCAGCACTGTCTCCCCCGGTGGCACAAGGTTTGGGGAGCCTTAGCCTTTGCAAGCATCCATAATGGACTGCCCATGCTGGCACTGTAAGAGGTCTAAAAGTCCATGTTATCATAGTTAGTCTAAAAGTCTTAGATAATGTAAGACCAAGGAGCCCAAAATTAATCAGCAATCTTAAGGATATCATGAAAAGAAAAAAGCATTGCTAAGATACACTTGAATATATTTTGGCTTGCAATGACCTTCCATTCAGAGATAGAGAAGTATCTTGTTTATCTTAGCCTTAGTCAGGTTGCATTAATGGCTATATTTAACACAGTTAATTAAATTAATATTCACTACTCAGGAAAAACATGTCTAAAATGTCTTAAGAGATTTCATTATATGGAAGGGATCTTAGAGTGTATGTAGCTACAACAGTGTGGGGGACGTGCTATGATTCTGTTTTCTGTACACTCTCCCTTTAAAAGTGAAGAGTGCCCAGCCTATCTGCTAGGTAATCACTGTAAGAGAGTGAGCAACACCCTGTGCTTTTCCCTGAACTCATATTCATATTCAAAGAGCTTTATATTCATTCTCTCCTTCTTTGTTATTTTCCTTAGTTAAACATAAAAAAGAAATAATCCAAACTGGAAGTACTTGTTTCCTTTTTAAATGTGAAAACACAAACTTTTCTGAAACTGTAACTTTTACTGTGATGCAAATAATCATTTTGGACTGGAATAATTTTTCAGCGGTTGAGCATGCAGTTGTATACACTTCACACTGAAGATTGAGAGAGGGGAATCGTGCATTTGCAGAAAACAGAGTAAGTGGGTGAGTCATTTCACCAGGCAAAGAAGGGGAATACATTTCCAGACATTAGTCTTTATAAAGCCCTTTCCTCAGGACTTGGTTTATTAGCCACAAAACAATCACAAAACAAAAGCAAGTCAACTGAAGGACACTGGGCAATAATTCCCATAGGCTTTTCCTGCTGTAGGCAGAGACTAGGGCAGAGGATGCACTCTTCTTCTTCCTTCCTCTTGGACCCAGCTTGCTCTTCTTTTTACACTCAGCAATGAACAGCCACTTCACAGGTTATCCCAGGTATAAACTGCAATACCTTTACCTTGTGACAAGGTTTCTGGAGCATTAGATACTACTTTTGATGAGCTCTGTCTACTTAGTATTCTGAATGAACACAATATCGTCATAACGGAGTCTCAGGGCCAGTCTTATAGAGGAATGGCAGTAATATAAAGTGAATACTGTGACACTGGCAGACCAGGTTCCAGCTCTTGCCAAGGCTTTAGGCCTCCGCTGAGCACTGACAAATTCGTTGCTTGGAAACCAGTCCATTTCAACTGTGTGTTACAATGGTTAAGTTGGGTATTGAATTTATAACAGTGCAGTTAGTGTTTAGACTTTATGGAATGCTTGTAAGTTGCTGCATGTATTGATTTCACTTATAATATCTTTTTCAAAAGCTGCAAGGTAATATTTAAGTTTTTGTTTTGACTGTAAAAAATGTTTGTTCTGAAACTGTGAAGCCAGTCAAGAGTGATCATCTCCTAACCATCAAGAAGGCCAATCAAAACTAAATGGGCCATTGTGGGACAATACAAAGACTGTTACTTGTCCCTTAAGGCCCATGAAGAGGTTACAATGTAAAAGGGTTCGTCCTATACTTGAATTCTTGAAGAAGGAAATAAAAACAGCAGATAAGAAAATTGTTGATCTTTTGTTGTTTGGACTCTTACAGGGCTGGAGCTAGGGAAACAGAAGCAGAGATCCCCAGGGTCAGCCTGGGTTAACCCTAAAAGACATTCAGAGCTGACAGATTACCACAACTCTGTCACCTTTTAAAACCTTAGACTGTAAATCATTTGTGTATATATGTCTGCCTGCTTTAAACTTTGTAACAATGATCTAATTTTTTCCTAGTTAACAAATATTTAGTTAATTACAGCAGTGGTTATCAAATCCGGACTGCTGCTTGTTCAGGGAAAGTCCCTGGCAGGCCGAGCCAGTTTGTTTACCTGCCATGTCTGCAGGTTCGGCCAATCGCGGCTCCCACTGGCCACAGTTAGCCACTCCAGGCCAATGGGAGCTGAGGGCCCAGTGAACTGTGGCCACTGGGAGCTGTGATTGGCCGAACCTGCAGACGCGGCAGGTAGACAACCTGGCCTGGCCTGCCAGGGGCTTTCCCTACACAAGCGACGGAACAAGTTTGGGAACCACTGGTATACGGCAACCAACAGTCATTAAGGCCAGCTTGCTGGGTGGCAAGGTAGACTGGAATGCCCAAGAGGACTGCCTGGGACTCCATAGTAAGAATGTTATAGTGCTTCAGTTCACATTTGTTACTGGGTTGGTGAAATCTAATTATGGAACATGCCACCAGTTTCAGGTCTCTGCCTTATTTCTGGACAATATGTTGGTAAACGTCTATATCATTGTACACTCACAAACTGAGGAAAAATACATTTCCATCTATATATACACTTTAATTTATTATAGGCAAAATAAGAAAAATGCTGCTTGAGAACTTAATAGAGTTGATTTAAGGATATTTACTTTGTACATTGTGACATGTGACACTGACAATATGTATTATCAGTTATAAAGCTTTAACTTTTTGTATCTCAACATCTACGACCATCTGACTTCCTCCCTTGTGTGACTCTCCATAATTTCCTGCAACTATGAAAATTTAAGTCTATAAACATTGAAAAACCCAATAATTTTGTGCAATGATTTAAATGGATAAAAAAGTCAAAATGTGTAAAAATCAACATTAACATTAGCTGTCAAAATAATTTTAAAAAATTCAAATTATGCCAAGACTATTTATGAGGGATGACAGTCTTTTGTGCAAACATGTCAATATTTCAGACCTTGTAACACAAAGTCTTTAGCAGTGCTCAGCACCCCATGACTCCCATTGGAAGCATTGCTGGGAGTCACTAGATGCTGAGGTCTTTTGAATATCTAATCTCAAGTGTGGGTGCTAAGCATGTTTGAAAATCTGCCTTGTAGTAGTGTTTGATATTGCGTCTTCTACAAAAGTGTTCTTTTCTTGGCTAACATAGATGTTATGCTGAACCCCTCGGCAAAGATACTTGATATACCTGTGTCAGAGCCAGACTGTGCTTTCATTGAACTGCCTGATCAGATACAAAATTGAGAGAAAGGTATTCACACTTTACAAAATACAAAGATTGAAATCCTTTTAAATGCTTCTAAGTCTACAAATGAATGAGAACACCCTCTCTGATAAAAAGAAAGATAGTAGAAAAGGACATTGTATGTTTCCAGAAATCAGGAGACACAAATGAGACACAAAAGAGATTCCTTCACAGATGAGAAGCTGTACCAAATAAATATACCAGTTTAAATTATTCATTATGCCCCAAAGAGACAATTACCACATATAAAATGTAGTATTTTTCTAAGATGAAATTCACTATTACTTCTGCTGTATGATTTACCAGTTGCTAGTTTCAGACAATGACAATATAATTTAATAGCGTAACTTGAAAATTCTGCTGAGACTAAGGAAAGTTCTGACATAGACATACAATCAGTGCTAAATATGTTAGGTGTAATTGGGATCACCTGCGTAGCATAGGTGTGACACCTATGAAACTGGAGTGCCAATATGCTGTCAAAGCTTATAATTATTACTTTGGAAACACTAGATTTAAATAGCAGCCTCATAGAAATCATATGGAAGTTTTGCCACTGAAGTCAATGGGACCAGAATGTCAACCCTAAAATATCAATATGGAAGAAACACATTCTCTCTCTCTTCATATGGTGGACAACTCCTTTTTATCATGAAGTCTTTTCAATATTACTGATGCCTTATTTCCTTCCTTACCTTTCAATGTTCCAGTTCTGCCATGTAGGATGCAATCCCTCTAAATCATGGATAATAAATGGCAACGACTCCACAAGGAAGGATACACTGAAGGATGTAATTTTTCCCTCTGTTGGTAGAATACATGGTGGTATATCATGGAGCAGAGAGGTTGTAATCCAGGGGTCAGCAACCTCTGGCACATGGCTTGCCAGGGTAAGCACCCTGGCGGGCTGGGCCAGTTTGTTTACCTGCCACATCTCAGGTTTGGCTAATCATGGCTCCCACTGTCCACGGTTTGCCGTCCCTGGCCAATCAGAGTGGTGGCCAGCACATCCCTCAGCCCGCACCGCTTCCCACAGCCCTCTTTGGCCTGGATCGGCGAACCGTGGCCAGTGGGAGCCACGGTCAGCCAAACCTGCTGACGTGGAAGGTAAACAAACTGGCCCAGCCCACCAGGGTGCTTACCCTGGCGAGCCACGTGCCAAAGGTTGCCAACCCCTGTTGTAATCCCTGTTTGTATTTATCTCATGAGGTAGCACATGGAATATTCTGAGTACCTCAGTCCCTGAAAAATATTACAAAATTTGGAAGGAGTTTTTTGATGAGCAATGAAAGTGATCAGAGGGTGGAGAATTTGACTTATGCATAAAAAAAAAATAAAAAATTCCCCTCTCACCCTTATGGGTGGTATGTGTCTTCCTCAACCTCGGATCCTCTACCAGAGGCCTGGGAGTTTGAGGGTTCTGCGCAGTATCTTAGCTGTTCCTAGCACTGCACTCTTCTGGACAGAGAGCTCTGATG
>NC_133769.1:237930352-238054042 GCF_003597395.2 Chelonoidis abingdonii
TGGCCACAGCTGTTCTAGTTAATCTAAAGCAAACCTTCCTCCCTTGTCAGGGAATAAGGCCCCCTGCTAACACTCTTATGCTGCCCTCTGGCCATGCTGTATCACAGTACCCACCGGGATTTGAACCCCAGTCTCTCGTATCAAAGGGCGGTCTCCCGTATCAAAGGGTGGCACTCTTAACCACTAAGCTATCCAGTCGCTTTTATATATATATAAAATTGAGAGGCAAATGTGAATAACTTGGCTAAGCAATGACTAATTAGACAAATATATCCCTGTAGGCATCTGAAGTGTAGGAGCACCGGATACTTGGTACATCTTTTATTCATTTCACACCTGTGTGATTATATTGACTTCAGTAGAGTTACTTTATTGCTTAAGTAAAAGAAGAATCAGGTCCCAAGAATAGAGAGTAATTCTCTAGGATGGTAAAAGCAAGTAGTGTGATGAAAATAAGAGAACATTTATGCTGAAAAGCCTCCTGACACTGAATTCTACTTTGATTGTGCAGCTAGATTCTCTGAAGAGACAGTTGTAAAATTATAGATTGTTTGAAAAGATGAACTCTGATGGTGTATCTATCAGGGCATTTTCGTGTGAAGTTCCACAGTTTTTAAAAGTTTAAAGAGTTTCTCAAGATAATAAAATTTTATCAAATCCTGCCATGAATAGCCAGGCAATCGAGAGAGCATTTTGTAACACAGAAACTTCATCTTGGAAGGTGAAAGAGTAATATTATTATTTGTTCAATACTAGATTTGCTTCATCACTGCTATGAGATCTCATTTGCAGAGTGGACTCTAAAGCCTAGGATTTTGGATAAAGTGTGAGAGTGTCTACTTCTGAAAGGGAAGAGCAATATATCATATTGATTGAATGAAGGAATTCTAATAATTGAGAAGTCACTAAGGGTTGGAGGTAATCTTTGCTACTGAAGATTGAATGCCACTTGCCATTATTCAATCAGGTTAAAAAAATCACACTTAAATGTTCTCAAAACTTTCTTCTTTACAACTTCTGACTTCAGCTTAATTGAATGGGCATTATGAATAACAAGATGTTATACTGATAAAGAACTGATATGAATTTAATATAATAATATAAGAAAAAGATTGCAGAATTGGCAAATCTATGTTCAAACAAGTGAACCAGAGATGAAATATAGCCCACAGAGGCATTGAATAATCCCCTTGCTATCGGTGACTGCAAAGAGTGAGGGGCAGGCTGGGGAATAGCAGGGGCAGCCCCGCTCTGCCCAGTGGGAGGGCACTATTTACAAACTGGCAGTTGCCAGACGCCTGCCCGGCCCTGTGCTGCCAGTGTGCCCTTTCCCCTCAGGGGTGGGCCCATGCCATACCACAGCCCCTCCCCACTGCCCAAGACCAGAACACCCCATGGATTCCCAATGGCCAGAGCTCCCTCGGACCTGCTATGCCCCGTGCCTCCCCCAGATCCTGCCACAAATCTACAGCACCCTGCACAGCACCACCCCTGCCCAGCGCCTCCTGCTCAGAGCCCCACCACACCACAACTTCCCAGCACCCCAACATAGAACCCCCACTCCCTAGTGCCCAATACAGAGATTTTCCCTGCCCCCTCACAGCCAGCATCCCCTCCCCAGGCCCTCTAGAGACCCGCTCCCTCATGCTCTGCTTTCCATCCGCATACACTGGCTCTCTGGGAGGTGACTGTGTCTGCCGGCGGAGCCGGCAGTGCAGCCAGGGCTGGTCCATCAGGACCCACTTGTCTGGAGGAGCCCAGCCAAACCCTCCGTACTATTTCCACTCTCCAACTGGCTGAGACTGGTCACCTAAATGATAAAGATAAAAACCATTGAAACCTGATCTGCCTATAAAACAAATACAGAAAAATATGGGAAGTAATTCCTTAGTTTTGCCTGCAATTGAAAAAAAAATAATTAAATTATACAGTTCTGTGGGAGACCAAGGTGCATGCACAGACACCAAGGTCTCCTGACCCAAAGCACTGATGCCTGGGAATTGGCGCAAAGGGATTGTTTCCTCAGTACGGGGAGACACTGTCTAAGGGGTAAAGATAAGAGGTTTCGTTGCATATTGTTTCTTGCTGACTTAGTTTAATTTAAATTCTTTGCCAATTCCCCTTTCAACTCTTTTAATTGTGTGGTAAGTTTCTCCTGGGATTCCTTGAGACTCCTCATTTGAGATTCACAGCACCATTTTCTGTTTCTTCATGCCAATTAGAATATGCATCAAACTGGCTTTGTGGGGATCCCATTCTCTTAAAAGCTTACAAGTGAAAGGACTGCAACTTGCATACATACAAACATGCAATACTCTGGTGTGCCCTTTTGGCGGGACTGTGATCCCTTTTGTCTCACCGGCCCCCATTTTCCAAATCATTTTCTCTCGGGTCTTTCACAAAGGGAAGACTTATTGTAGGGCATCCATGACTGTCTACACCCCTTTCCAGCAAAGAGCGTTGGCTAGTCTCAAAGAGAACGGTGCCGCTTACTCTGTTGCTTCTGGTGGGGCATTTGGACCCGTCAGTGGCTCTTTAGACTGACTTTTACTGGCAGAGGAGGGAAACCAGAAGAAAGAGGGTAAGGAAACCAGATCGTCCAAAGATGGTAGAGGACAGGGTCTCACACTCCTAGACCCAGACAGGCCCCTTTCCAGTCATGCCATGCAGAGGGGAAACTGTCTAGGTCAGGGCACTCATCGCGATGCCCACTAGATAGAGTCACAGGGATTGCTTTAGAGACACCTCTGGTCATGAGACACCAGGCTTCGCAGAGGGCTCTGGGCATCTTCCTGTGACTCTTTCTTTCACTCAAACATTCACACTGGCACACAAGTCAGTACAGAGGTCTGTTTAGCCACACACAGGGCTCTTCCTGGGGAACAGAACAGAACAGAAGGGCATCAGGCTTGTCTGGCAGTAGAAAGGTCCGGATAGAATGTGCAACTCACCCAAACCCAGAGCCTACAGGCGGTCCTCCAACAGAAACCCAAAATAGAGATTTCAAAAGGTCTCAACTCTCCGATGGGCCTGAGGTCTGGTGGGGAACAGCTTGTGGTCCTCCAGTGTTCGGGGGTTGCTGTCTATCCAAGTCATGGCATCAAATTAGCCTGAGGCACCTTTATGGATTACGAGAGTGCAAGAGGTGACAGCTATTTGGAGCTGCCCCCCTAATTCCAGGAACACACAAACTTTTCAAAGCTTAAAACCACAGACAAATTACACAGTAATATTTAGAGCAACTTTTTAAAAATGTACTCAAATTATCATTTTTATGGGGAAATTGCCTTCCCTATTATGAAGACTTTTCAGTAGAGTGTTATCTTCTATAGCTTAGCTCTGTACATATGTGCATTTAGGCCTATTATAATAATAACTTTAAAGATGTGAGCAAGGTAAACAATGGCTTTTGCAATTATCCTGTTAGCTTGGGTCACAGTGAGATTTAAGGATGTCATATGTAAATATTTGAAAGTCAAGCTTTGAAAGACAGTGATTATGACTGAATTTTTTAAGCCTATACTGAACAAGTATACTGAATGATGTAACTTTTGTAGACAGCTTGCATTGTAGAAGTGTCACCAGTATAATTAAGGATGTTGACTGATATCTTCTTTTGATAGGAAAAGAAAAAAGATCCCATGAGGATGAGACTAAATCTGGCTTTGTACCCCAGATTATCACACAGCATTGATTTGTAGACTTAGTATTGTCTTTCATGGAAATTATGACTGATTCCACTGAAAATTAAATCAGTCTATTGACTTTACTGATGAGAAACATTCAAGTAAATTATCGCAGAAAAAAACAACACTCAAGCTTCAGGTAATACAACACTTTTCTTAGCAAAGACTTTTAATTAAGGCATAGGATAACATCAAATGAATCCAAATAAAATAAAATAAAGCCTAAATTTCACAGAGGCAAACAGACTTTGGTGATTAGTAGGTACTAATTAATATATATTCTGGTAATTTTTAAAGGGAGTCATATACTGTGTATTGTAAAAAACAAGTGCTTTCCAAGTAAATTTGATTTGAATGGTGATGCATCACAAGTTTTCTGCTTGTCTCTTTTCCCACTTATAAAAGATTGTTTAGGATGAAGTCTGCCTCTTGAACACTCTGCTTTCCTTCAGATTGTTCTGGTTATAGTGGGAAATGTCTTTCATAAGGGAGGATTTGTGCCATTCTCTAAAGTTACTCATATTCTGGATGCAGCTGACTGCCTCTGCAAGTTTGTTCCACAGTTTAACACCTTAAAATGACTGCATTTTCTTCTGCTAATACATACTTTGGCCTGGACCATGAGGGCTATGCTGTCCTCAAGAAATGCATCTGTATTCTTCACTGGAGCAGACCGAGATGCACATTACCACAATCATCCAATCCCTATGGTG
Source organism: Chelonoidis abingdonii (assembly GCF_003597395.2). Taxonomy (NCBI): domain Eukaryota; kingdom Metazoa; phylum Chordata; order Testudines; family Testudinidae; genus Chelonoidis; species Chelonoidis abingdonii. The sequence goes on from NC_133769.1 coordinate 237,934,752, forward strand.
GCTCTTAATCTGACTCTGTTGCCACGTCAACACCTGATCCTCTTGTGGCTGGCTCCTGACTCAATGATGACTTTGAAGATTAGGATCAAACCTTGGAATAGGCACTGGAAGCACAATGGGAGCTGATGGAAGGATCAGAGGACAAGAAATGTGTGTACATATAACCCGCTGGTCAGTGTATGTTATATGTCTCCTCTAAATCTGATCAAGTGAGAGTTACAGCTCTCAGTTTGAAAAGTTAGCTCTTTTGCTCAAGCTGTAGAGACCAATGCTTTTAACTGTGGAGATTCCTAGTGTGGCCACAATGAGAGCTGTCACAAAAGTAAGGGCTTGTCTCCTCCCTCACAAGAGATAGAGGAGCATAAAGCCCTAATCTGCTCCTAAATGTTTGTAGTTGACAAGCATGTCTTTAAAACAACAGAGTGATAAACTAGTACTTTAAAACACCACCAATAGGCTACTGGATTATGCAGCATATTTAAAAAATGAATTTGGTTTTGTAGTGTAGAGGGATACTGCCCTATTCCTTGTAAACATACTGGTAGAATTAAATAAAAATCCAAACATTAATTTCAGTAATTTTATCCAATTGCAGAGACCAACTTGTGTTTTAGCTCTCATCCCAGGCACCTGCTTTCTTGGGCTATTACAGCAATGAAAACGGCAAGCAAAATGGAAAGACTGCCACCTTGTGTCTGAGCTGACATTAAATGCTATCCAATCTAGTCTCTGGTGAAGAGTTATGTTGTACAATGTTCTGCCCCCTATAATACATGCAAATAATTTTCTTACATTTTTTAACTTGCAGTGTTACAAAATGTTTCATGTATTTAGAATATAGATAATTTTAAAAATCTTTAGACCTTAAACTTCAAAATTGTGGTTGTAAATGGGATAACTGCAATGCAGGATGTAACCATGTGGCACATTCCCTTTTGACAGGACAGATGCTCAGTATCTTGTGTCACTCATGTTCACAATGCTGCTGCCCTGCATTGTCATAAAAAGCAATGGATAGCAGTCTGAGTTTTTGTTTGTTTGTTTCTTTAAACTTGTGCCTATGTTTTTATCTGAGATTAGGACTAAATCTGTGTTATTGAGTAGGGTCGCTATTCAGCCAGGCGCTTGAACATGTGCCTAATTTTAAATATGTTAGCAGTCCCACTGAGGTTAAAGGGGCTATGAACATGCTTGGAGTTAAATTCATCCGTAAGTGCCTTGCTGAATTAAAATGCTAAGTAGCCTACAGCAGTGGGTTTGTAGAATCACACTTCACTGAGATAGTAGAGACACACAGAAAGACAATAGATGAAAAACAGATGTGGCAAAAGTTGTTTACATAGACTGTTGATGTGTAGCTGAGGTTGCATGAAATTAAGCCGCACCCATGGATCTACTTAGGAAAAGGAACTTCTTGTTTAACCCACAGACAGTATTTGTTTGTGTCTGTGTGTATCTGAGCCTAATGTACTTATTTTGTGGTGAGAATTTCCCAAAAAGGAACTTTGCAAAGAGTAAACAAAAGTATAAAAATCTTTTCTTTATCGTGATATGTGACTCTGCTGTCACGACAACTTGTGATTCAGCTCTGAGAATGTTAACTACTAGACTTATCTAGCAGTCCCAGACACAGTAACATCTGGCATGAGAATGAAAAAATCTTAGAAAGCAGGTAAATTGATAGTAAAGATAGACACAGTCTTCCTGATTGTCTTCTCCTTTACACCCATGTTTTTTAGCAATATGACTCCACTGGGTGTTTTTGCTTTTAGCTTTAGATTTCAATAAGGCTACACTAGTACAAATCTGGTGTAACAGAGCAAAGAATCAATCCCAATAGATAGATGCATATAATGAACCAAATTCAGCCTTGGTATAAATTGGTGCCATTCCATTAGAGTCAATGCAGCTTGTCAGTTTAGGACAATTTTGGATGGGCGTTCTTTACATAAATGCATTTCAGTGTTATAATACATCAGGGTCACTGAAGACTTGGGAGCTACCTAATGGGTTTTGAATCAGAACAGCCTATATGAACATAAAAGGCATTTAAATTGTCTCTGAGGCCCCAGTCCAGCTAAGCATTTTACTGTATATGTAGCAGTGACTAGTCCAATTGAAATCAATATACTTAAGTCCTTTGTTAGATTAACATGATAGAGTTTTCTTACACCAGCACTGGGTTTTTACTGCCTTCAGCTCAATTAAAAAACCTGTGATAGGAAGGCCTCAATCAGATGGTCAATCAGTAAATCATGAATGGCTCACAGGAAAACCTACTAATGTATGACTTTGCATAAACAAGGGAATCTCAAGTAGGAGCAGATTGCTTTTGATACCTCTTTGTTGGTACTCTTGCAACTACTAGTAGAATACTGCATCCAGTTCTGATATTCCACAGCTCATAAATTTTAAGAGCATTCAGAGAAGAACCATGAGACTGATTCAAGGATTAAGAATATGCCTTATAGTGATAAACTGAAGGAGCTCAATCTATTTAGCTTAACAAAGAGAAGGTTAAGGTGTGATTTGATTTCAGTCTATAAGTACTTACTTTGACCAAATCCACCCCTGTATTCACACTTTACACACTATTGTGATAATCTTTGTAGGAAATATGCTTTGTGAGGTGTCATTGAAAAACTAATCACTCACTGGTCAATAGTATCATAGTGAAATGTGCAAAGTGATGAAATTCTTCCTATATAATGTTAAAGGCACATGTTCAACTCATGTAGTTATAGGAAATGTTCAAACTTATGTAGCAGAGAAAGATATAATGTGATCCAGTGGCTGGATATTGAAACTAAACAAATGCAGACAAGAAATAAGGCATATATTTTTAACAATAAGGGCAGCAACCCACTGGAACAATTTACCAAGGGATGTGAGGGATTCTCCATCACTGGCAATTTTGAAATCAAAATTGGATGTTTTTTCTAAAAGCTATATTCTAGCAATTATTTTGGGGAAATTCTATGGCCTGTATTATACAGGAGGTTGGACTAAATGATCATAATGGACCCTTCTGACCTTAGAGACAAGGTGGGTGAGATAATATCTTTTATTGGCCCAACATCAGTTGGTGAGAGAGACAAACTTTTGAGCCACACAGAGCGCTTCAGGTCTTGGAGAGGTGCTCCCAGCATCACAGCAAAATGCAAGGTGCAGCAGATTGTTTAGCATAAGTAGTTAGCACATATTGTAAGGGACCATTCAGTGCAGAGTGGCCCGTTAATGCCTCTGGAGTCATAGGACAAAAGAGGAGTTAGTGGGTTACAGATTTTTGGAATAAACCATAAATCCAGTGTCTCTGTTCAGTCGAGGATTTTCAGTGTCTAGAATAATAATCAATTTAAGTTCCCAAGGCTCATCTTTTGAAAATATTTTGCAAGTTTCCTTTGAGAATGAGGACTGAAAGGTCAGATAGAGAGTGATCAATTTGTGAAAAGTGTTTCCCCACAGGTGACAGGGTGTTTTTGTCTTTCATCATTTTCCTATCTGAGTTCATTCGAGAGTGAGGTGATTGTCAGATTACACCCACATAGTTATTACTAGGGCATTTAGTGTGCTGGATGAGGTACACCACATGTTGTGGAAGACATGATGTGAAAGGGCAAGAGCCTTGGCTGGGCTCCTCTCCACTGCCATAGACAGATGGAGCAGGGCATCTTGCCACTCCCGCGAAGTTCCTGATGTAAGTAACATCATTCGATGGCTGTAGTAAGAGATTGTTGCCAGCTACTGGGTCCCACAAGAAATCCATGAATGGTCACTGTTGGTTTTATCTTTATTCAGAAGCACAGCAGCTCATTTCTCAATTGGTTGGAGCTGCCACAAAGAACATAACCGATATGTATATGCAGCTAAAATAGACTGAAATTATATTTCTTGACATGTTATTGGTTAATAAGAAGCTGCAGTTCAGGATAACACGAACATTTATTTATCATAGAATCCCTGACAAGTGAAATTTCCCCTTAGGTTATAAATAAAGAACAGCTGTGAAAATGTAGACAAGTATGTATGAGTTGAGTTTGAAAATGAAAGCAGTATAAAGAACTTTAAGTTGTCTCCATTTTATTTAAAGCCTTGAGACTCCATTTTTATGTTTTTTCTAAAATGAGAAACAGGGTCCTCTTTGTGATAGTGCTGGCTTTAGACCTCAAGCTCTATACGACTTGGGTGTGGGTGAATAATTTAATACCACTGAAAGAAAAGACAAGAAACAATATGACATTTTTTATTTTACGTCAGTGAAGGAATCTAAATATCAGTTGGATCATCTCTAGGCCCTTTTGACTATGTTTATATATCAAGTCTGACCCAGTACATTTGGCTTTTTTGGAAAAAGACAAGTGAGAAAAAAGAACAAGTCAGATGGAGAGCTATTAAAATAGTCAAGGACTTTTACTATTATCATTAAAATGTATGTAATTTGATGACAGATTGTGCCAGGTGCTAGACCTATAGAATGGAAGACAATCCCTGTCACAAAGTTTATAATATAATCCATTTGCATATTTTAGCCATTTAATAGTCAAGTTTCTGCATATAAGACATAGTGTTGGTTTAGCTCTCCTGTATGGCCTGTAAATCCTTCTACAAAAGCTATAATTTGGAGAGGGAGAAACCAAATGTAAGGTTTCTGTAGTAAACTTATATTAAAAGGTGTAATATTTTGCTCATACAATTGCACAATACAGAATAATTTAACAGGAATGATGGTCTCTGCTTAAGAGAAGCCAAAAGCCACAGCTGCAGGGATGCTGCAGGTCATGAAGCAACATGGGAAAACTAACACCTAATCCCCTGGACTATGCTTGGTGCTGGCACTGCTATCAGTCCCATGCTTTTACAAGAACTAAGTTCACTAACAAATAAGTTCAATAAACAGCAATTTTAAAAAATTATTTAAACGCCTCAATAAACAAAATCTTTGGATAAAGTGAAAATTTATCAAAATTAGCTACTAAAGTTAGAAAAAAAATTGCTTAGTTCTTGTCTCACGTGAAGGCATTTATCATTTCATGCAAATGTTACAGGATTTATCATGCTGATATTTAACTGTAAGGAAACAATCTGTTGAAATGAGTTTTATTAGTGGGGATTTTTAGTGGTGAGTCATGTATGTTTAATGTTACTTACAATTGTATCAGAGAAGCAAGCTTTTTATCTTAAATATATTTCCTGTTTCTATGTAGACCTGTCTAATGGCACATGACAGCAAGTTAATATTTCACATCTTGAAAATACCAATAGATTTCCATATTATGACTATTCTTGAAATCAGTTACAGTAGCTTAATCTGACCTCATTAGTGGGTTGGATCAACGTAAATTATATTGTTAGTGATATTAAATTTACCTGATACATATTTTTGTTAGTAATTCCTGGTTTGTTTCAACCTCTTCTCCTTAACAGGGACAAGGATATTTAAACAGCAGACGTTGCTTCTACCTGTACAATGTCTTTGAATCTGGTCCAGGGAGCTACAAGATTTTCCTGGGTTTTTCAGACTGGATTGAGATTTTTCCTCTCATTTTGAAGACATGTTGTTCCTATCAGAAATTGATTCTGTATACTTATTTCCATTGCTTTCTTTTGACTGGTGACAAAACTGGTTATTTTAGGACTGCACTGACTTTTTCAGATTTTAATTTAGTGGTCTAGGTATCTGCATTTATAAAGATATTTGGTCTCTTTATATGGATATGGGTAAGTAAATGGAGGCTGACTATTCTTTTCACAGTACATGTCAGAACCATTCAATTATGTTCTACTGAAGTGTAACCCCCCTTTCCTCCCTGGGTTACTTGGAAGCAGGCAACACTCACCAGTGTGTCTGGGCACCTGATGTTGTTGACATTAAAGAAGATCCTGAGTTCCCAGTGGTGATGTTAGATAGGTGGGAATCCTCTATCCACACCTCTGCTGCAGTGTCTTTACTCCTAAAGCTATATAAAATTGGTGGTGCCTCCACCTGTCTGGCCCTTGTACACACTCATTGGTGTGCTTTGGGAGCCTCCAGGAATAAACCTATTCTAATAATAAATAATAATATAATCTGTGGCATGATGTAACTCAAAAATACCAAAAAAAAGAAACAGGAGTACTTGTGGCACCTTAGAGACTAACAAATTTATTTCAGTATGAGCTTTCGTGAGGTACAGCTCACTTCTTTGGATGCATAGAATGGAACTCACAGACAGGAGATATTTATACATACAGAGAACATGAAAAGGTGGAAGTATGCATACCAACTGGAAGAGTCTAATCAAAAATACCAATTACAAATATACATCCAATACACTTAAATTAGAATTCACAGCTTTACTTAAAAACTTTAAAAAAACAGTGTATAACAGACTAAGATTAAATGTCACTAATAATTTAAATCCACAGGGGACAATTGAATAAAAAACAAACAAATATAGTATACAGTAATAAAGAAACTTAACTGGCATTTACACTGCCACCATTTACCCCACCCCAGAGCGTACACTACTTTGGTTTTCAGAGTCTTAGACGCTTGCGTGGGCGCACTTGAAGATCTGCAGCTGGAGACAGCACTCTGTTGGTTCTGCATATCAGTCCTGCCAAGGCAACAAGCTACACAACCCCATTGGAGATTGGCATTTATCCCACCAAATGTCAGCAGCTCTCGGTCCTAGTTTGGTGGGAAGATCCCTCTGCCTCTCCTCAGACTCAAACTCAGTCTCTCTGCTGTGCTCATTCCCTTCCAAGTACTTTCCCAAACAACAGTGGGGTTACTCACAGTTCCTTCACTGCAGGCCCACCTCAGTCAGCTCTAGGCACAGCAACAGTCTCTGTCCTGGCTCCCGGGAAGCCACCAATAGCCTCTGAGGCTCCCTGCTCAAAGCCCTCTGCAGGCTTTCAGCAGAAGCTTCTGGCTTCCTAGCAGAAGCTCCTGCTATGGACAGAGCTCCACAGCAGTGATTTCACTCCTTTTCCCAAAATGGAGTCCACTGCCTGCTCCTTTGGGGCACTCCCAGGCAGAAACACAGGCCAGGGGCCAACTTCACCCACAATGACAACTTCCTGGGGTACACACTGTGGGTCCAATTCTGCAGCAACTCTCACCAGTACAGACACAGTCTGAGGGTTAGGGTCACCACAGCAACCATAAATTGTGGTTTTCCCCAAAGATTTTTACAGTTCCCAATGCCTGATAGTAGCATCTTCAGTGTCTATGGGCACTTTACCCAGTATAAGTGCTTGGCTGAGTGGCACCCTATCTCTTTACACCAGGACATTAATTTATGATGATCCATGATGTAGCAGCTAAAAAGTTCACTAAAACAAAGTTCTTTAAAATCCAGTAGGGCTCAGGAAAATAGAACTTCAATAGCATTAAAGAAATAGATTAAATGGTTTCTTGCAGCAGAAGTGGAGGTGGTAGAGGGATCCCAATGGTGCCTCCAAAATGTCACTTGTAATGCCAACAGACCCCAGTCGTCAGTGGGCTGGAACAAACTTGGGACCTCTGGAGCTAAATGCATGAGCCTCTACTGCATGAGCTAAAAGCCATATAAGTGTGAGCTAAGGCTGTAGAGCAGACTCATTGATCTCCCTCTAGTGGTCTTGGTGACACTAGATGGGACAGAACACCACACCCAGGACGTGTGTGGGTTACAGAAGTATATATCCAAAGCATATCAAGACGTCTTTGAGAGGAAGGAATAGCCCACCCTCAGCTTTCCTCCCTGACATTCTTAAATTAGACACAGTCCTGCAACTTTCAATGCCAAAGAACTATTTTCACATTCAAAACTGACTTTGGTTATATTCCGATGTCAATACTCCAGAGTAACTCCAGTGACGTGAATGAAGTATTCTATATTTACACTGGTTTAACTAAGATCAGCATATGGTCCATTCTCTGTAAGTAAACTGAAATGTTTGACCTCATTGTGTTTGTTTCCTTTGGTAAGTACAGTATTTAGAAAAACAGAACATGAAGATGAGAGACACTATTTCATTATTTTTATTTGGAAAAATGAGTGGGAGAAGAGCTACTTTTTAAGAGTAGTTTTTGTTCTAATGTAAATGTTGTGTGCTGGCAGGTTCAGCCTGGTTCTCAGAAGCTAACACGTGCAATGATTCAAACTCTCCCACGGAGGGACCTTTATTCATGCCAGAATTTTACATTTACAAGTTTATGTAAAGTCACCTTTCCTCACACACTGAGAACTACTATGCCGTAGATTTTCCTATTAAATGAAGCCAATACTCAAAAGGGCAAGCAACCAACTACAGTACCTTATTGCTGGCAAACTACTGTCATGAGCCTGTGAGAAAGGAGAGAGAAGATGTATAATACTTTGCACATATATGGCAGTTTTTATGGAAAATCTCAAAGCACTTTCCAAAAATATTGATAAGCATTATTTCTATTTTACAGGTGGGGGGAGAGGAAGCAGAGACAGGAAAAGGAGCTAACCCAACCTCCACTGAAGTCAACAGAAAGACTCCACATAGACTATGAGAAAGGTTCCAAGTGACTTGCCCAAAGTAACAGAGCAAGTTAGCTACAGTGTCAAGAATCAAAGCATGGTCTCCTGGCACACAGTGCTGTGCCTCATCAGCTATATCCTAACTACCCTGAACAGAAAGGAATAGTTTCCTTCATCTCACTATTTCAAGGTTGTGCAGTGTGCTAGCCCCTGGGAACCATATACAGACCTGATGCAACTCCATTACAGTTGATGGAATTACATCAGGTTTTGATTTTTCCCTGGGTGTCACTATCCAGTAGAAGTGTACTGTATTTCAAGTTCTATTTTGTAGTTAGAATGTGTAAAATTTATGCTTCATTAGTCTGCTCTTTGGTGAAGTCTGTTTGAAAATGGTATGAACTCCATTCTCCTTCACCTCCACCCCACTTTTTTTTCCTGATTTACAATTAAAGCTAAATTACCTTTATGCAAAACTATTTTCTGATGTTTTCCTATCACAATAACTCTTTTTAAAGTTCTCAAACTTGTTTTCACTTTTATTTAGATTTTGTTTTCTCTCCTTTATTCTCATTCATTCGCTTTGTTGCAATATTATTTGTACTTTTCCTTTCGTGTTCAGCATAACATGAAGGGGCAACTTTGCAGCCTATAACAGCACTGTTGTATATAAAACATTGTCACAAAACAGCCACAAAGTACTCACCTCACCATCTCAATCCTTGACTCTAGAGTCAGCAATCTTGACCTCAATTTGATCTTGTACTTCAAGTCAAATTACTAATCCATTCACTAGACGTAGAATCAGAAACACAGACTCCAATTATCAGACAGGGATGATAATATTCTTTGTACATTTCACATTCCTATACTCATCTCCATTCTCAGAAAATGGAATGGAGATTTTCATCATGGAAAAGTATTTGTGAATTCTATACTGTATATGCAACACATTTTATATGTTGGACTTGGATACCTATCTATCTATATACACCCATATATGAACAGGTATGACATTGGCATTGTGCCAAGATCATCTTACCTATCTTTGTTTCTAGCCATATGTCTGCCTCAATTTCCCCACACTGGTCAACTCAGTCTCCCCAGGTGGTCCCCTAGCTCCTAGCACTGTTGGATTCCTGATATGACTTAGATTTCCAGCTGAGCCCACCCTTTCCAGAATTAACAAACAAGAGTCAAAGACAACAAAATAGACATACAGCAACCTTATCCTGGGTCTTCAGTCCAACTCCAGGCTCAACTCCTGTTCCTCATTTCAAGAGGTTTTCTCACTGCCTTCCCAGAAGCCTTGTAGGGGAAAACAGGCCCTCTCTCTACTTTGGGTTCCAGGCCAGGGACCCGCTAGTAAACAGAAAATGTCTATCTCCTTAGAATCCTTGATTCACATTCCTGAACACTTCCTACAAAAGCTTGTCTGTAGGCCTTTTCCATAACCCTTCCTGGGGTCTCTGTGCCTAGATTTCACCCTTGATCCCAGTGCAGGTAGCCTCCAAGCACTTTCTGCTACTCACTTATCTTCACTGTAGGTAAGCCTTTGTACTCCCTGCAGGCAGGCAGGCACTCTCCCAACTGAACTGAAGAGGGTCATTCATCTACCTCAAAGCCCATCACCTGAGGAGGCAGCTAATAAGGCATAAAGTACACTTGAGTCTGACTGTCTTGTCTTTCTTTGTTCAGGGTTTGAACCTGTGACAAAGGTGACATTTGTCACTCACATGCTCTTCCCCCAGACACCTAAGACAGCTATGCTGTGGGTCACTTACTGCCAAAAGACTGGTTACATGAATGACAGGACTTGAAGCCAGGAAAATGGAGCGTGATTCTGGTACAGGTACCCAAATGGTGAACTGGTGAAACCAAGTTGCTAACTATTAACCTGAACTTAATCTTATATCTAAAACTATGTACAAAAGCTCTAGACTAGCCTAAAACTACTAGAACAGGTATTATGTACATTAAAGAGTATAGGGCTTGCAAATGCGAGGATAGTAATTCGAACAACTGTCATGGGTAGTAGGAAGGAACTAAGTGGGGCTCTGCCCTTTATACTTGTTCTCTGTGGCATAAGGCACTTGTGTCACCCTGACAGGTACTGCTGAGGGGAAAATCTCTATGTACGAGGTGTGTACACAGCTGTGTATGAAGCACACACATAGTGGAATGGACATGTGCAATCATTTGAAAAAGAACCAGTAGTCATGCCAGGAGTCAGAGCCAGAATCAAGCTGCAATAGCCACACCAAGGATCAGAAGTGGAGTCAAGAACCAGGGTCAGGGCAAGGAAGCCAGAGCCAGGAGCAAGATGAGTTAGCAAGGACTGAGCAGGAGCAAGGTTGAGGGACAAGGCAGGAACAGAACTAGGTGCAAGGCAAGGAGCAACAAGCGCAGGGAGAATCACAGCTGCAGGTGTGCACACACACAGCAACCAGAGAGCTGCTGTTGCTGGGCTAAAACCCAGCCAGCTTCCCTTTCTGACCAATCAGGTGGTGCCGTCAATACTGCTGATGCAAACCAGCTGTGCTTGTTGGGTTGCCAGGAGACTGTCTCCATTGCAGGCCTTGATACCTGACACCATCACCCTCCCTGTAAAAAAGTGTAGAAATAAACTGTTAAAAGAGCAAATCAGTTCCCCAATGGTATAGAATTTATCAGGCAAGATCACCCCATCCAATTTAAACAACCAACTCAACTTCAACTTTGCTGCAGTTATTACTCTAGGTATCCATTAAGCCCCATGCCAATAATTACCTTATACTTATAATGGTGGTTTCCACCAGGAAGAAAAAGCTCCAGCAAATTAAGGCAACTTTACTCTTTAGTGAGAGCATCCACATGGGGTTTAACAGACTTTAACTTATACACATTGACTTTGCAGCTTTGTTGAGTCCCCATGTAGACATGATCTAAGCTGCTTAGATACTTTTCAGAGTAATTGATGTCCAGGATACTGCCCCTATTCTGTAGATATGGCCTGCATTCCTTGTTCCTAGATGTATACGTTTGCATTTGGCTGTATTAAAACACCTTGTGTTTGATTGAAGTCAACATACCAAGCAAACCAGATGACTTTGTACGATTGCCTTGTTCTCATCTTTATTTGCTACTCTGCCAATCTTTGTGTCATCGACAAATTTCACTGATGAAAATATTGAGTAGTGTTGGGCCTGATACTAATCCCTGTGGAAGCCCACTAAAAATAGCCCAGTTCAATGATGACTCCCCATTGTTGATTACCTTTTGAGATCTATTAGTTAGCCAGTTCTTAATCCATTCCAAGTGTACTTTGCTGGTATTGCATGCTGCTAATTCTTTAGTCCAAATTGTGGTAGTAAGTCAAATGCACTACAAAAGTTTAACTGTATTACATCTACTGTGGCAAATTGCCAGTACTGTTATGCTGGGTCTCACACTCTGTCTTCGGGGAAGGTTCAGGGAACCATTGCTTGCCTCTGAACCAGTATTTTAATTACCCCACTAGTGTCCTTGAGGAGGGGAGTGGAGAGGGAGGGATCTGGGCCCACCCTCTTCTCCAGGTCCCAACCCAGGGGCCCTGAGGTTTGTGGTGAACCACTTGAACTAGCGGTTCCTTCCCCTGGGTTACTTCCCTCTCCTGCCCTTCAGCTTGTGAAGGGGCTTCTTGCCCTCCTTCTACACAAGCCAGGTGTCCCTTACCTAGGGTTTCTTTTGGATTTCTCAGCCCACCGCAGCACTCCTCCAAACTTTCCTTTTGTCTCTCTTCAAAACTGTTCTCTTCTCCAACTCCTTCAAACTGCTCTCTGCTCCAACTCCCACATTGTCTGGCTGAAGCAGGGTTTTTTATCACATGACTGACTGCTGGTGCTCTAATTAATCTATAGCAAACCTTCTTCCCCTTGCAGGGAATAAAGCTCCCTGCTAACACTCTCCTGCTGCATCACACTACACAGTGACTTTGATGAGATTACAAGTGTGATCTCATCAAAAAATGAAATCAGGATGATTTGACAAGATCTATTTCCCACAAAATCTAGAGATAGTCATATTTGCCATTGCACATAGAGCTCAAATCACTTTACATAGGAGGGTAAGTATCATTATCAAACTGTATTAATTGAACAATTGAAATGCAAGGAAGTTGAATGACTTACTCTAGGTCATCCAGTCAAGTATACATCTCTAAACTCCTGATTCCAAATGGAGTGCCCCATTTACTTCACTAATACTAGTTATTAATGTGCAAACTTTTGTGTTTGTGTGCGTGTGTAGTTCACATGCTTGCATAGATACATAGTAGGAAGTATTATATGGAAAATGAATTGAGAAAAATACAAGCCATATCTATATAAATCCATATATTTTTGCTAGTCAGATACCATACTTTCTACATTTACAAGTAGGATGCAAGTCAGGTGCATTCCACTTGATACAGTCTGAGTGGAATGCACCTGACTTGCATCCTACTTGTAAATGAACTCAACCCATTGGCAATTCCGGTGAGTTAATCAGTTAAAGTTTTTGCAGAAGACAAGACATTGCTGACAAGGAAATCCCTGAGGCAATAATGCATCAGTGCCAAAGTGTAGCACTGATATCATTTTACATCAAAACCAGGGGTGCCTACTCCTCAGATATTTCAAAAGAAGATTCTTAATAAGTTTTAAGGACACCTGAGAGAATCTATAACGCACATTTGATCTGAATGCCAGTTTCAGGGCATGTCACTTGAAAAAACAACCTGATAATCTGTCTCACATAACATTATCTTGTCTGGCTCCTAAAGTTAAATTTTTTTGGATTAGCAACTGCAAAAGAATCTCTTCTCTCAGAGTAGCATTTTTGCCCTCTCTCCTCCTTTGCTTTGAAGTAGGTCTCTGCTACACTAACTGTGGCTAACGGGGTTATATTAAGAAAGTGGAAAAGCGCAGCTTAGCAGAACAGTTGGTTCAGCTGGCAACTTGGAGAAACTTTCAGGCAGTGGGAAAAAAGTAGGAAAATATTTAACAAAAAATTTGGAACTCTTCTGACAAACATATTGAAAATATGTAGACTCGCACCCCCCTGAGTACTCTCCATTTAATATATAAGAACCACTCACCTAAAATGTCATATAAGCTATGGCTCTTTCCTGCCTGTGAGTATAAAGCTAAAGTCTAAGTCCAGTACCTTGCTTTTCTCTATGACTTTGTGTGCATTTTGTTATTCTCCCCCAAACAAACAACGAACAAACAAACAAACCACCACCAGCACTACCACCCAGAAATGTTTCTCTCAACATAAGGCCAATCCTGGAAGAGATACCAGGAATGTTCTTTTCTGGGAAAAAGGGGAGCAAACGTCTTATAATGTAAAATCCAAAAATATCCTAAACTTTTTTCTCTTTAATAAAATATTTTTACTACTCACGTCTCAGCAATTTTATTATTTATACACAGGGCCTGGTTCCCCATTGCATTACACCTGCGTAATTCCTTTGAATTGGAGTTACAACAGTATAAGATGGAGTAAGAGAGTGGAGAATATGGCCTATAAACTGCACAGCTGCCTTAGATAGCTTCAAACTTGGGCCCCATCCTTTGAGATTCACTATGCTTCTTCTGACAGCATGACCCATAAAGGCTCATGACCATATGAGGACCTCTTGGAAACCCAGCAATGCTCACTGTGGGCAAGCCCCTCTTTCCATGTCTGGGCAGACAGTGTTATTTTTAAGTGTATTTCTTTTACTTTTATTTATGATAGGCACCAATCCTAGGCTCTTGCACTTGGACATTACACTATGTATATTAGTATTTTAAAATATATTTAAAAAATCCACATGGACCTAGGATGAACCTTTAAAGGACTCTTAACTGCCTTCTTTACCATCTCATCCTCTTTCAATCTACCCTTTCAGTAAAAGCTGTGCAGGACAGGCAGGTTGTGCAGCATATTTTAAAATCAAGAGATTAAGGCTGTATCGTATCAAAGGGGGAGTACATTCCTAAGCTGAGAGCCTTCCAATGAAAATGTCCTGCCTGCAGTACCTAGACAAAAATATATAAGATCTGAAGAACTAGTAGCTCAGGGTATGTCTACACTACCTGCCAGATCATCCAGCAGTGATCCTTCCAGCTGGGGTCAACTTATCACATCTAGTCTAGATGTGATAAATCGATCCCCGAGCACTCTCCCATTGACTCCTGTACTCCACTGCCATGAGAGGCGCAGGTGGGATGAGCAGTAGTAGTTGACTCATTGTGGTGATGACACCCCGGTAAGTAAATCTATATACGTCAACTTCAGCTATGTTAGTCACGTAGCTGAGGTTGCTTAACTTAGATCGATCCCTCCCGCGAGTGTAGGCCAGACCTCAGATTTGCCAACTGGGTTTCAATTGCCAGGGTATAATACAAGGAAAGGGGCAGGGCAAGGACCTAATCAGAGATGAGATATAAAGTGGCGGGTTGCTTGTTTATTATTTTGCATATTCCTTCTCAGTCTTTTCAAAAAACAAATTTAATTTTCAAAATCCAAGATCCTTAGAGCAGGCTAAGGGGAATCTGGATTCCTAGTTCTGTGACCAGTCCTGCCATTGAACTGCTTTGGGACTTGGGTGAGGGTGCTAACTCACTGTACTCCAGTTTGATTTCCTTAGAAAAAAGGGTATACAAAAACCTTCCTAACTTGCAAGGAAGCTGTGAGGTTTAATTAATGTTCATACAGTCTTGGAGACCATTAAATGAAAGATATTATTGAACGATAAAGAAAGCATAACTACACGTTTAAGATGCATGTCATGAAACAATGTTTTTCTTGTGAACTACAGATGGTGAACGTATAACACAGACAACCATGTGTTAAACTTCTGAATTGGTTTCACACCAGGATTCTTATTTTGAATATGGAAAAAATGTTTTTTTTAAATGAAAAAAGTACAGGATAAAATTGATAGGTAAATGCTATTGTAACTCATTGTCTTTAATTTTACTATTTAAACCAATTTTTAAAAGTTATATTTCCTAGGAGTCAAGTTAGGTAGTGAAAGAAGACTTTCTTAGAACATCAGATCCATGAAATGAGAGGGTTTTACTTTTGCTTTGTGTGCGGTTTGCAGAATTCTATTAGTTGAAGGATACAAACAACAGATGAAGTAAGATTTAGCCTCCTCAGAATCCAGAAAACTGCAATGAATTCTGCTAGCACAAATTTATTACTGTTACAGAAAATATTAAACTACACCTGAAAACACTCTTCCCTTTGCTACAGAAGCTGATACTATCACCACAGAATACCATGGCTTCTGGTCTTAATAAAACAAGCAATACAATGTGGGTGAGGTAATATATTTTGTTGGACCAACCTCTGTTGGTGCAAGAGACAAGCTTTGAAGCTCTCCTAGAACTCTTGTCAAGGTTTGGGAAACATAGGCATAGCGTCACAGCTAAATACAAGGTGGAACAGATTGTTTAGCATAGGTAGTTAACACATATTGTAAAATACAATTCATGATGAAGAGTACCTTTCCCAAATCTGAGGGAGAGTTCTGTGTAAGGTCAAAAGTTTGTCTTTTTCCCCAACAGAAGTTGGTCCAACAAAAGATCTCACCTACCTTGTCTCTCTAATATCCTGGAATGAACATGGCTACAGCACAGCATAAAACAAGAAACAGTCATTTGAAGATGTTTTCCATATGAATTCTCTAACCCCTCCCTCCAAAACTTGAAAATCTTTATGAATTGTGGCTTGGGGGCTTTTGAGTCAATATGACTTGGAGTTTAAGGTTTCAGCCAAAAAAGTTTCATAAACAAATAGATTTCAACTTTGGGATTATGCTTCCATTAATGTTTCTATTTCCTATTCATTCATCCGTCATGTCACAATTATCTAATTCTGAGGAATGAAATTCACGTCTCCTGTTTTAATCTCCCATGTGATAGAAGCAGAAGAAAAACTATACTATATGATGTAATCCTCTATAAAAATGCATCACTTCAGTTATACTTATTTTCTCCCTTTAGTCCTCCATTTTAAATTTCACATGAAAGAAAAACACCACAAAACAAAGTTGATGTAACTGGGAAAAGCCCCAGAGTAGCAGGAACCTTTTCAAAACAGTTAGTGTTTTATCCTATCTATAAGATGCCTGTAAGGTACTGGATGATCCAGGAGATCTCTAATGGGCATTGGCTGAGAAATTAGAAGAGGCTTTCCATCTGTAATTAACTGGTTCACATTCAGTTCAGATCAGCCATGACTGAATATTGTTGCCAATTGATAGATTGTCTGAGGTCTATGTGGATAAGTTGATGGCTTCATTTCAGTTTTCAGTGAAAAAGTGTCCACGTAACAAAAGTCACCATCACAAATGTTTCTTTTGAAAACAAACTCAGCAGGGAGACCAAGGACTACGCGGACAATAGAGACTACACTCTTACTGAGGGCGTGGTACAGATGCATTGATGGGACAACTGCCTGTACTGCACCTTTTCTGTGTTACAATGCAGAAAATCATGGCTGTCAGTCCAGAACTTTTCACAAGCAAGTAAGTAACTTAAAGTAAAACAGAAGAATATGACAGAACTGCAGCGACTAAGGGCTCACATTTAAAATGTAATAAAGGTAAAAAAATAAAATAATTATTTGTTTCAACAGATAAAACAGGGGAATTGATGCCTATATATAAGAAAGCATATGCAGCCAGCAGAAATCAGTTGTTTCATTGCATATTACTTCTCTGAAATCAATAACGGAGAGGGAACTACTGGATATTGTTTGCCTATACATAATGCTTAAGTCAAAAGGTAGCATTACGCTTTGTAATAACTGTACACTCTATTGGCCTGATCCAACTCCCCCCACTACCCCTTAAAAAAAGCAACAGAATTTTCCCCCATTGACTTCAGTGAGAGTTAGGTCAGCACAACATGCTTATCAGAGTAGGTCAGGGAAGCATCCAAACATACCATGACATACTTATAATTTGCAACTCTTTTAACAGTTAGCCTCTACTCAACCCTCCCCCTCAACATTTTAATTAAATTGTGGCAGAAGCAACAAATCACAAAATGTATGCACTTCTTAGAATAAATCTGATATTGATCCTTTTAGTAAGCTGAAGCCTTTGCAGATCCAGACTGCTGGTAAATCAGATTTCAACACCTAGTCAAATTTAATTATGAAGTGCTTATAGATAATAAGCAATATATACGTGACAACATTGAACCAATGATTGGGAAAGTTGAAAGAGTACATGAATTAGAGATGGGCCATTGGTCACAAATGAAACCTCAGGAGAGATGACAGAAATGAGGAGAAATGAGAATGTAATTCAGAAATATTGGACCAAAGCTAAGTTTTCATAAGATTGGCATCTGATAAAGCCACTTGACTCTATTAAAAGTATTCTCTGTCCAGGCTCCCCTATACCAAGGAGAAGTGAGTTGAATTCATTACTCCACCACTAACCTGCCATAATAGCCTCGGTCTCGCTTCTGTAGAAAAGCGTTGGCATCTTGGGCTTCCCTTTCTACTTGGTAGCACTGTGCTGGGTTTATGCGTGGTAGTTTGCTCTGTGTTCCAGAATTTAGCCCAAAGAGGCACCATTTTCTCATGTAACCATTACTAACATTTCTTGAGAGCCATCAGAAGTGCTGTTGGTGCTAGTTCCTTCTCAATTTCATTGATTAGTATTGATGCAGTTAATTTTAGAGAAGGAAAAGACATGACTGAATAGCGTAACAGGTTGGGACTCACCAGCTGGCGCCTCCTGCTGGTGACTCTGGGAATTAGCTCTGTCCAGTGGAGCGCCCCCTCCTGGTGGTGTCCCATCTGTCATTCTGCCCTCCGTTGCTGTCTCTGGACCCACATTGCTCCCTGCTTGGCGGCGTCCTCTTCAAGGCCTCTGCCCTCCGGCAGTGTTCCTTAGTCCATCTGGACCCCCTTCTGGGGGTCAGTGATCAGCAGTTCTACACTCCAGCCACCGTGTCCAACCACCCTCTGAGTCCAAGCCCTTTTGTCAGGGATCTGGCGTAGTCTAATGGCCGCTCCCTATGGCCAATGGCTGGGTGTACTGCAAAGAGTGAAGCGAGGGATCCAGGCCTGCCCTCTTCTCTGGGTCCTGGCCCAGGGACCCTCTGGCAGCAGCCTCGCTGTCCTCCTTCTCTCCCCTTGTCTGTCTGCTTTCTTGGGCCGCTTCCCCTACAGCCCCTTGCACCCGCTAGGCCCTTCCTTTCAGGGCCTTCAGCCTGGCAGGTTACGGGCTCAAGCTTTCTAGCCTCCCCGAGCCTGGCCAGCACTGTGCTGTCTGCAGTGCTAGTCTCCTCCCTTGGAAACTGACTTTCTCCTGTCAAAGGCCTGGGACAGACTGACTGCTCCTGCTCTGGGCAGCCTTTATATACATCTGAGCCTGGCCCTGATTGGCTGTCTCCAAACTGGGTCCTGATTGGCTCCCCATCTGCGCAGGTGCCCTGGGCTGCCACAGCCCACTCTCACAGGGAGTGGGGCAATCTGCCCCACTACAAATAGATTTAGGCATTTGGAGAAGATAGAAATAATTAAAAGGACAAAATACATCAAAAGGAATGAAACTAGACTGGAAAGGTAATGATTGAAGAGGAAATGGTATCAATATCCTTTTTTGTGTTCTGAGAATGTTCTCAGTGCATGCATTCTCCTCTATTCTCTTTTCTTCTGGATGACAGCTGCTAGAAAAGAGTAAATTCTTGTCACAGAAAGGATGATCAGTTAATCTAGATAGGGGAAAAGATAAAATAATAGATGGTGAGATATTTTAGTACTCAGCTTATATCCCTCCATCATTCTTTGTAATATCTGGTCTTAGCAGCTAAGACACTTGCAAGGCATTGTTTGGAGAATTATAGGCTTTATTATTAACACTTTTTCATTTTTAGTTTTTAGAGAACAAAGGTAGCATTGAAAGGTTGCTTAACTCTGCTGATAAATTAGGGAAGATTGAAATCCTCTAGCATGGACAGCCTGATTTGTTCCACTGAAGTCAATAGGAAATTTTGCTCAACATCCTGGAAACATCCATATTACTCAACTCAGGAATGCATTAGTAAATCTAAAAAGCCTGATGATAAATGGACTCATCTTCTCTGAATCCCACTGTCAAGAATGTATGTCCAACTTGGAGAGATTCAGGCCCAGTTAAAGTAAATTTAGCCACATTCCATATCATGTACTTCCTTACCTTAATTACCTTGAGTATCTAATCATGCTGTGTATTTCCCCATGAACGGTTAGCTTGGTCATCAGTTCCCCCCCCCCCCCAACATTTTCTATTTTCTGTTTCAGTAAAGCAGTTTCAGACTTGTCATTATTTTCCATTGCTATCATTTGTATTACATTTTCAAGTGTTTCTAATCTAGTTTTTACACCACACAAATCCTTGGATAAGGTTTATATGTCTTCTGAGATTTTGCCCAATTTACCGGACAGGAAATCTTTAAGTACTGAGATTTCCTGAGAGTGAGCTGCTTGCTGTGCTGCTGAATCTGACCTGGGGGTCTTGTTAGGCGAGTGTGTCTCAAACTTTTAATTACCCTCTAATTTCCCAGTTACTGATTTTGATAAGGCACAAATTAATGTTGCAGGTCAGCACTTCCAGATATTTGCCAAACTAGACAATTTCAGGAGGGCTAGAGAGTGCGTGTGTGTGATCCAAGCAGCCATTTTTGTTTGTGTTCTATGTGACCCTTTAAAATAATAGAAAGCAAATAACAAGAGTGAAGAAAAGTTTAGCTTACATCTATCCTGTAGGCTTGCCATGAAGAGAAGGCCTTAATGTACAAAAACTAATTGATACTTATTGTACAAGTGATATTTACCATTTCATGTCTTTCAACTCAGAAATATACATTAATTTTTTCATGAGATACAAACCTACAAACAAAAAGATCAATATTATTCAACTTACAATTTCTAAAATATGCCTGTTGCAACCTTGAGGTGAACAAGACAGGTTAAAACTCTGACAGAAAGTCAACTGAGAGGAAGATGCCCCCCAATCCACAAAAGATATTTATCCTTCCTACCCCTAAATACAAGATGCTGTTTCAGGCAAAATTATGGATGTACACATATGATAAGGCCACAAGTTGCACACAGGTGATTTGGGCACTCAGTGTTGTGCAGGCACAAATAAAAGCTTGATGATTGAAGCCCAATAGCAGATCTGACCCTAAAGGTCACCATTATGCATTAAAGGCCAAAAGCATACGTACCACTTGAGAGGCTAAAGTTACTCAGCCTTTGGCCTGATGCCTCACAGCTCACACTGAGCTTGCATCAATGATCCATTAATACATGCCATGTTACAGATCATTACCCAAACAGCAAATGCAGATGATTTAATAGTTCACATGTATGTCTAAAATCCATTATTAGCTTTAATGTGAAGATGAAATTCAAGTAAGTGAAGACAAAAGAGTGTTTTTATTGAGACATTAAAGAGGAGTCTGTGATATATGAATCAATAAATTGTAATAAGAAAACACTCATATCCTATTAGATAAACCAAGCTTGTGGGTGGGGGAGAGAAGATGAATTATTGGTGGAGTGGTACCATCTACACATTTCACATGTTGCCATTAAAACATAAAGTTGCCATTTTCCCTTTATCTGACAGTTACTTATTTCAAGCACATGCTATTCTAGCTTTCTAAATCATATCTTTTGGTCACATGCTACATGCCTGGCTGCTCTATATGTGTGGAATAAATAACATATTGGTAGACATTTCAGGCCTTAACAGCAATTTGATCATCACAAGCATCTGTAGATCTTATTATTTATAAGAAAAAATGCCTGAGTTGCATATTAAACCACAAATATCTTGTTTAGAGTTGAATTAAAGATCTGATATACAGAAAAGGCATTCAAATGTACTAAAGTCAAAACTGTTGATGGCTGGTAGATATTGCAGAAATGAAACCACTGCATTTCAAATGCAAAGCCATTACACTGTCAATTTTATAATTTTTATTTCAAAAATAAAATCAAATACAAATAAAAACTTCTGGCAAACTGACCCCACAGATTGGCCCTGATCCAATAAAACACTTTGCACATATGTTTCATTTTAAGCATGCAATCAGTTCCACAGACTTCAAGAATATTTATACCGTAAGTTTGTTCTTTAGTGAAATGATCTCAAGAAAATTGCTTTAAAATTCTCCAGACAATAGATAATTAGGAATCTAATTTATTTGTCAGCTTTTACTGAAAAAGATCATATTCCCATCACTCCTTTTATGAATTCTAATCTGATAGAGCAGGTCAGCATTTTTTGACTGAAATTTTTTTCTGTGAAAAATGGGGTTTCAAAGAAAAATGATATTAACAACAGGAAAATGCCACTTTTGACTAAAGTTTTCAAAATTTTGCGAGGAAATTTCTGAACAAATAAAACAAAAATGAAATGAAAATTTCAATTACATCAAAATGAAACATTTTGAAACATTTTCATTTTGAAAACAAACACAAAATCTAATGTTTTATTTCTCTCTCCTGCCCCTTCACCTTTTTTCCTTTTTCATCACAGAATGCCAGAGAATGAATAATGTCTAGTTCCCCACCCTTTTCTTCCTCTCCCCTTTCCTTTTTCCACTCTAACTTTTTAAAACTTCCTCAGTCTGGAAAATGTAGAATGGCAAAGGAAAAAAAGAGAAAAGAAAAACTGAAAGAAACTCCACTGCACATTATTAATGTTATTAAGGGGAAAAAAAGAGGGAAATTATAATTCAAGGTTTTGAAAGTTTGAAAAAAATCATGAAAAATTTGGAACAATTTTTAGGTTCTCAGTTTCAATCCAGTTATTTTTCCATTTTTCTTTCAGTTCTATTACCCAACAGGAGGCGCTGTGTTCAGTTTTTGTAATAAAACTCCAAATCACATGAAACTCTCCTGGTTTAGAGTTTAGCTAAAAACTGGAAGTTGCGACAAGGGTAGTCAAATGACTGGCTAAGGTTCAAGTAACCCAAGCATAGTTTTGAATGGGCTGGACATAGCTTCGCATGAATCTAGCTAATGTATGGTTTTGCAGCAAACATGGAAAAATTGTGATTTTATATGTTTTGGAAACAAAAATATGTGAAACTCAGTTATTTCTTACTCAATTCCACTTTGAAGTTTTTAGGCCTCAATCCTGCAAACACTTAAACATACTCTTAACTTTACTACTGTCAGCATGACATCATTGATTTTAACGAGAGCTATAGCCAGTAGTAAAGTTAAGCATGTGCTTAAGCGTTTGCATAATGGGGCCTTGATGTGTTGGAACCCCAAACTCAGAACAGAGCTGAATGATCAAAAGAGAAGAAAGTGCTTGTAGGACCCCTACAAAGCAAAATAGTTTAGCACAGCTCTGGAGACTGAGATTGCAATGCATGTTTACAACTTAAATTCCTTAGCAGAGCATTGTGAATATGACACCTTCATAGAACCTGCTCTAATGTAGGACTCAGAAGAACTGGTCAGTTCTCTTTTGATTTTGATACATATTTACAATCTTTAATATAACTTAATGGCTTTTTTGTCTTGGAATAAATAGAATATCTGGTTAATCATCAATAAAAATTTACATCATTCCCTGCATATATACAGTGATAAAATTTGGTGCATCTGCATGGGCTTGTAAGTGTGTAAGTGTCACTGCATATTTGTCCAGGTGTTTTGTATCATTTACAGGTAAACAAGTGTGCATGCTGGGAAAAGCAGTGCTCTAACTAGGGACCAGCGTTTTGGTGAGGCTCCATTGTTGAACAAATTATAGCTGTGAAAAGACAATGTCACTTTTTCTTCACTTATGATATTCTTGAATTACATCAGCCAGAAGCCAGTAACTTTTTCAGTAGACATTGCTCCTTTAGTACCACTGATATTAATGTTCATAGTAATGTAAACATTGCTGACATTATTTTCTGCAGCAGTTCTTCTAGGAAGTTTTTCTCTCTCTGCTACATATAGATGGGGACAACCCTTTAAGCATGCCGTATATTTGTCTACTTAGCTGGGCTGAGACTCCTCAAACATTCAGAGAGGGAACGTATTAGAAGGTGAGATCTCTGGACAGTCTATTTAATGTAAATAGATTAACTAAAATAAACAGCTTTGTGAATCCATACATGATCTGATATGACCTACAGGAATATTTATGTTATGAGGACATCTAAATCAAAACAGTTATATTTTAAATGTATCACAGCTGAATCTTTGCAAAGATTTTTTAAAAGTTATTCTAATTGTAAATGAATTTTAGTTCCCTTAGAATGTCAAACTAACGAAGGTCATTACTGGAAACAAATGACAGGATAACGTTTAAATGAAAAACTAAGTAGTTTTTAGGTACTAGGAAAAAATGAATAGGCATAACCCCTAACCCCAATGTTTTTTGTGCCTGAAAGTATTTCTATTTCTAGACAAGTTCACAACATAGTTATAAAAGAGGGGAAGTTCATATACAGTAGATTAACAGAAGGTGTATAATTTACAAAGAAGTATGGTATAGTATAGACTTAACTTATTAATATATTTAACTTAGAGAGAAAGATGTTTTATGAGATTTGGGCTGTTAAAAATTTAACAATCAATATGGGGCAACAAGTAGTTTAACAAGGGGGAGGGATAGCTCAGTGGTTTGCACACTGGCCTGCTATACCCAGGGTTCTGAGCAAAATGCTTGAGGAGACCCTTTAGGGAACTGGGGTAAAAATCTGTTAGAGAACTGGTCCTGCTTTGAGCAGGGGGTGGGACTAGATGACCGTCTAAGGTCCCTTCCAACCTCAATATTCTATGAAAAGAGAAGTCTTTTTAAGTTCCTCAGTGCAAAACTAATAGCTGAATACTGGTAGAATTTCCACTGCAAAGTACCATTTCCATTTGCCCTCAGTCTAGCAGGACTTCCTCCGTTCATTCCAAATAGGATCTCTAAACAAAGAATAATTTCTTACTCATCTGCAAATTAACAGTTACTCAAAACATCAAGGGTTCACAGAAGTTCAGATCTAACATAAAATGCCAATCTGTAACAAATCACCCAGCCACAAACCAATTCAACACAGTCAACAGGTGAATACCACGCATACATAGCCAAGGGAATAGAACTCAGTAACATCTGTATTACTGACTGAAAGAAGGGCTTCAGCTCTAAACAGATAATATAGTATAACACATCTATTACTATGTGTGATGAAGTGTTCACTCCACAGTAGCCTAGAAGGGCTTAAAGAGGCTGAGTAGAGGCCAATTAACTGAATAGGAATTAGATAGCCTAAGAAACTCCTGGATGATGATGGAGCCAGCTGAAAAGGAACAGGGGGGCTAGTATAAAGCCAGGAACCTGGCACCAGGAAGGGGCTGTAGCAGAGGGAGCCTGTAGCCCACCTGTAGACATTAGGGAGGGAAATCTAAGGGAGAGGGTGTAGGAAAAGGCTCAGGAAAACAGCAGTAAGATTAAGGAGGGTAGAGACTTAGCTGTGGATTAGAGGGTCCCTGAGCTGGAACCTGTCATAGAGAATGGGCCTGGGTTTCCTAACCGGCCCCAGGGAAGTGGCACAGTTTGGGCAGTGGATGGGAAGACTGCCAGAGACTGTATGTAGCAAGAGACTTCAGTCCCCTGGAAGGGGAGAACTATAGTAACCTGGCCACAAAGAGAGAGCACCCTGAGTCACAGAGAAAGAGAGGGATGGCAGAAGAGGGTGTCAGACCTGAAAAGAGCTAATCTCAGAGTGGCCAGGAGGAGGAGGTGTCCTAGTGGTGCGTGGGCCCTGTGTCCCTATGTAACATACAAAAACCTGGTACAATAAGAAGAATTTGACTCCATGTCAGTTAAATCCAAGGAGTGAAATCCTGTCTCTTTGAAACCAATATGAGTTTTGTCATTGACTTCAGTGCGACCAGGACTTCACCCCAGATCTTCAGCTGGGAAGTGTTGGCATAACTCTCCTGAAGTCCATACAGCTATGTTTGCTTATTTGGCCCAAGGCTGCTCAGCAATGATAGTTTTTTGAATATAGACATGTGTCCACTGATGAAAATCATCATCATTTTACTTCATAGGCCACTGAATATCCATCAAAAGGTCAGAATTTCCAGTCACTAGCAGCCTTGGCTGTATTTTCAAAACTGCTGTGAAAGTATCTTCATGCATTGCAAGAAGCACTGGAATAAGCCTTAATTTACTACACAGTGATATGACCTTCAGGCTGCAGAGCAGATGCTGCATCAACTTTTTCTTCATTACCGTGGACTCTTTTTAAATGGCTAGAGTAATAACTTTAACAGTACTTAATTTAGTTCTGAGAACAGATTCTAATAGAAAATGTATGGGGTAGAGTCACAGACCTTTTGCACAGACAACTTCATACTTTAGACATCTAGCATTTATCCTAATAACTCATCCTGACCTTTGGCTGGAACTACGATATATCAGCTCTTAGGAACAAATATTGTGCTCATCGCTCAGAACAAATAACCAGGGCAAAGTGGGAAGAATTCTCCTCTGAGGCTGTTACCCCAAAATTTGGGCCCAAGGCATACCAATATTGGCTTGCCTATAATCATAAATTGATCATCAATTTATTCTTCCCAAATGGGTAATAAGGTGGTAGACCACTCTAGAGGAATTGCCAGGGTTTTACCAGGGGGTTTGTCTTCAACTTGCAGAGGACTCCCCAGAGCAGGTTAATCCTACTAACCTGTGGGAGGACACGGATCCAGCCCTCCACTTAAAAGATTGACATCCAAGCAGTAATTTTTTGAAAACAAAGTATAATTTATTTAACGGAAATAAGCAGTTACTATGCATTCAATGAAGCAAGAGGGAGAACATTATAATGAACAAAATATAGTAAAACACTGACTCTTGTTTAGAAATTATACATTAAAGTGGTGCAATAAAGTAAAGACACAGACTACACAAAATATATAGAACACACAGATCATATAACAGTTACAATGTGATACACAAAGACCCGCGTACATATGTATACAAGCCCTACTAAAATGCTGATACAAATACTATACTTATTATCATGTAGCAGATGGGGCCCCTTTCTCTCTCTCTCTCTCTCTCTCTCTGAAAGCATTATAAGCTTGTTACATTTCAACATTACCATTCTGTTAGTGGTGATCAAACAGTCATAGGATGGAGTGGAGTGAATAGCACTCAGATGCAAACACCCAGCTTTATTTACAACTGCATCCAGACAATCTTATAAATTAGACCGAAAAATCAGACTCATACTCCTTCACACTTCCTCTGAATTGCCTTTTGATCCTTCTGCTCTGTCTGGACACAAAAGAGCAATGATTGGCCAGGCTACCTCACTTCAGCTGCTGCCTCCAACCACTGCCTCAGAGTGCTGTCTGCTGCTTATGTGGTTACTGTCTTCTAGAAGATTTGGATGCTACTGCTTCTTCAGGTAGCTGCTTCTCTTCTCCTTTGCTGATTGAGAAATTACACACAAAGGTGTAGTAATAAAGGGAGCACATGCTATAAGCAGTGTTCGTGCTTCAATACTGTCCTTTTTTTTTACATTTGTTTTTGATGCTGGCCTAATGGCCTGGCAGCCATACTTGATTGTGCTTGTATAGCATTATCACAGTTTTTTTAATCTGCTCCCCAGAAGGCTCCAGAGGTACTTTTATGTAAGTTTATTTTTCCTTTGCACTCATCTATAACATTTTCAGTACAGTACTCAGGTGAGCTTGTTATTAAATATCATAGAATTTGTACTTTTACTGTACTTATCCACTGGTCATAAATACATAATTTTATGTCTTTTTTATCTTCCATGTTATGAAGCTCTTTCCCTTAGTTTTGTTAATGGAGATCTTGAAGCCCTACCTGTTTCCCCAGTCTGTACTCCTCTGAAGTGTGTCATTTATTTTTTTGGTGGCACTGTGGCAGGTTGCTGCTGGAGAAGCCCTTAATCAGCTCCTGACACTCCAGCCCCAATCCATTATCCCTGATTGGGGCTGGGTGAACCACCCTATGTTTGCCTGGTAACTGACCACACCTGCCAGCCTCTTGAGCAGGAGCTATAAGGCTGGAAGGAAGAAAGTGAGTGGAAGGGGGTAAGGGAGAGACTCGGGGCTGGTCTACACTAGGGGCGGGGTATTGATCTAAGATACACAACTTCAGCTATGTGAATAGCGTAGCTGAAGTCAAAGTATCTTAGATTGATTTACCTCAGGTCCTCACGGCACGGGATCGACGTCCACGGCTCCCCCTGTTGACTCCACTACCACCGCTCGCTTCAGTGGAGTTCCGGAGTCGACGGGAGCGCGTTTTGGGATCGATATATCATGTCTAGATGAGATGCGATATATCGATCCCCGAAAAATTGATTGCTACCCGCCGATACGGCGAGTAGTCTGGACGTGCCCTAAGAGTGGGAGGTCAGGCTCAGAGGGAGCAGGAGCCTCCTAGTCTGTTGCTGGCCAGGCCTGTGGTAGGCCAAGCAGCTGTAAAGCCTGTATCTAGTTGGAAACTGGTAGTGGGAAATGGATTGTGAATAAAGTAGACAGGTGTTGCATCAGACTGAAGTGTTCCCGATTCATGGAGGAGAGGGGCCAAGGGGCTGAATCTGGAGGGGTGCAGTGTGTACCCTGTTACACGTGGGTGCTTCTCCAAGATCTCCAGCCACCACCAGGGCATGGCAACCCAAAGATAGAGGGAACCATGCAGTGGTTAGCTAAGCAACAAGAGGAGATGCAGAAAGCACTGCAGACCTTCCAGCAATCCCACCAGCTGGAGAGGCAGGCCTTACTTTCCTGGCAGGCTGAGCAACAGAAGAGTCTTCAGGACTTCATCAGGGAGCAGGCTAAGGTACAGCAGCAGCTCCTGCACAGGTTGGTGAGACCACCAGGCTTGAGCTTATGTAAAATGGGCCCTGCCGATTACCCCAACGCCTTCCTGTGTACTTTTGAGTGGGTGGCCATGGGCACTGGGTGGGACAAAGTGACCTGGGCCCTGTGACTGGCCCCCTATCTGACCAGTGAGGTGCAGGCTTCCCATATGATGTTAAGTGACAAACAGGACAAGGATTACGATGTGGTGAAGGCGGCCGTCCTAGACTGGAGGGGGCTGTTGGTGGAAAAGTACCAACAAAAGTTTTGGGCAGCCCTGTGGTTTGCAGTTCTAAGCTTTTGCCCAGAAGCTCACATACTGGGCCACTTGGTGGTTGAGACCAGACACCCAAACACTGGGAGAGATTATGGACAGGATGATCCTTGAACAATTTGTGCAGGGAGTCCCAGAAAACATGCGATTCTGGGTCCATTGGCACCAGCCAAATATGGTGTAGGCCGCTCTTAAACTGACAGAGGGATACGCGGAGGCAGATTTTCCTTGAAAAGAGGTCGGACAGGCCAGGACCTGGAATGGGGGAAGAAATCTCGAGAACCTCCTCCTGGGAGAAGTCCAGAGAAAAGGAAGAAAGAGACTAAGGGAGTTTAGTACTTCTCATGCAGGGATCTCAAAGCTCTTTATGGGGGGGTTGAAGTATCATCTTCCATTTACAAATAGAGAACTGAAATAGAGAGAGGTCATATGATTTAAGCTCTTGCAGTGAATCAGAGCTTGAAACATAATAAAGGACTCCAGATTCCCACCCTGGTACCCTAGCTACAGTACACAAACATGACTGGTGGCAGAATCACTACTAAATTGCACTGTATTGGGATGATCAGAATACTAGTTATCAGACAACCACCACATTCACCTAGCAATTGAGCTGACTCTGAGTTTCCCCTGTGTAAAACTGGTGTGAGATCACAACACAGGCCTGTAGCAGGGCAGTTACCCCGCTCCTGTGAAAGGCTAGGCTAACTGGGGAAGCAGCCACAGCTGGGTGGTGGGGAGGGGGCGGGGAAGGGGGCACGCCCCAATCAGGCCACAGCTGCCCTATAAAAAGGCTGTGAGCCTGGGGCTGAGTCAGTCTCTTTCTAGCTGTGGAAAGAAAAGGATTTGGCTGCCTGGGGAAAAAAGAGTACCTAGAGTGGATCAGGGCTGATGAAAGGCCAGAGTAGCTGGGGAGCTCCAAGGCCTGTGCAGGTACTGGAGCTGGGAGGTGCAGCCCAGAGATAGGAAGAGGCATCTGGTCCAACCTCCTTGTCAATGATGAGTGGCCATGGCAGACTGCAGTTTGACCCAGTGAGCAGGGGCTAGATGACAACTGGCAGTAGCCACTGAGGCAAGGTGGGTGAGAGGGTTGGAGGCTCACCTGGGAGGAAAAACCCAGAGCAATGTGGGGGTACTGTGATGGACGAACCCTGAGGTAAAGGGCACTGGGGTCTGGGAGAGACATGGGCCCAGTGGCAGGTGAGCCACCTGCCAGAAGAGGGTGCTCCGGACTGGAATTGAGCTAATTCCCAGGATCACCAGCAGGAGGTGCCATGTTGGTGAATCTCACTTTGCTACAAGGCCATAATAATGACACACATACACTTCAGGTGGCTTTAACGGGTGGTTGGTTGTCTGCGATTATTCAAAAAAGTGAAAGGTTTTTTCCATTACAGGAAAACCCTTAACTTTCATAGGCAATTTTATTATGTTTGTTATTCACTCTTCTAGCACACTAGAGATGTTTTCCTTCATTCTAATGTCCCTTGGATTGGCAGGGGTATATTCAGGATAATCACAGTAGCTCAAATAAAATAAAAGAGCTCAAATCTTCACCCACCGCTCAATTCAAACAAAACCTTCCAATTATGTACCCATAGATCATTAGCTGTCACCTGCAGTGTGATGGGAAGACATAGATTTCTAGACTATAACCTTGCATCAAGGCAGTGCCATATTCACTTCCATCAAGTGGTGAGTCTATCAAGTGGTGGCACCCAAAAAGAAAATGGAGTAAATAATCAATTTGTAACCATGTAGAAGATAGGTTGACAAGTAACAGTCAACATGGATTTGTCAAAAACAAATTATGTCAAGCCAACCTTATATCCTTTTTTGACAGAGTAATAAGCCTTGTGGCTGGGGGAAAACAGTAGATATATATCTCAACTTTAGTAAGGCTTTAGATAATGTCTCCCATGAACTTCTCATAGCAAATTAGGGAAATATATTCTAGACAAATCTATTGTAAGGTGGGTGCACAACTGGTTGGGAAAACTACTCAGTTATCAATGGCTCATAGTCAAGCTAGAAGAGCATATTGAGTGGGGTCCACAAGGATCTGTCCTGCATCTGATTCTATTCAGTATCTTCATAACCAATTTGGATAATGGCATAGAGAGTACACTAATTATGCTTGAGGATGATACCAAGGTGGTAGGGGTTGAAAATGCTTTGGAGGACAGGATTAGAATTCCAAATGATTGACAAACTGGAGAAATGGTATGAAATAAATAAGATGACATTCAATAAGGACAAATGCAAAGTACTACTGTTAGGAAGGAATCAGTAGTATAAATACAAGATGGGAAATGATTGTCTAGGAAGGAGTACTGCATAAAAGGATCTGGAGCTTATGCTGAAATACAAACTAAATATGAGTCACCAATGTAATACTGTTGTAAAAAACCAAATATACAAAAACGAACATCATTCTGGGACGTATTAGCAGGAGTGCTGTAAGCAAGACACAAGAAGTAATTCTTTCATCCCACTCAGCACTGATAAAGGCTCAGCTGAAATACTGTGTCCAATTCTGGGCACCACACTTCAGGAAAGATGTGGACAAATTGGAGAAAGTCCAGAAGAGAACCACAAAAATGATTAAAGGTCTAGAAAACGTGACCTATGAGGGAAATATTATAAAAAATTGGTTTGTTTAATCTGGAGAAGAGAAAACTGAGGGGGGGGACATAAATCTTCAAGTACGTAAAGTTCTTATAAAGAGGAGGGTGTTAAATTGTTCTTATTATCCACTGAGGATAGGACAATAAATAATAGGCTTAAATTGCAGCAAGGAAAAATTTAGGTTAGACATTACGAAAAGCTTCTTATCAGTAATGGAAGTTAAACCCTGGAACAAATTATCTAGGTAGGTTGTGGAATCTCCATCATTGAAGGTTGTTTAACCTGTTCTTTAAAAACACCTGTCAAAGATGGTAATACTTAGTCCTGCCTCAGTGCAAGGAACTGGTGTAGATCACCTATCAAGGTCTTTTCCAGTCCTATATTTCTCTGATTCTATAATCTTCATCATTTTCAGAGAATGCTTGGGCCACCCAGTCCCTTATTTTGCTGTAATTTCAACAGGCCTCACTGATTTCATTCCCTTAAAATGTGAAAGATATTCTGGATCTAGACAACTTGTGTCAAGGTTCCTTCCCCACTCTGAACTTTAGGGTACAGATGTGGGGACCTGCATGGACACTTCTAAGCTTAATTATCAGCTTAGATCTGGTATCGCTGCCACCAACCCCAAACACTACTTTTCTTCCCTGGGTAGTCTTGAGGGACTTCACCAATTCCTGGTGAACACAGATCCAAACCTGTTGGATCTTAAAACAAGGAGAAATTAACCATCCCTCCTCCTTTCTCCCACCAACTGCTGGTGGATCCAGATCCACCCCCTTGGATCTAAAAACAAGGAAAAAATCAATCATGTATTTAAAAAGAAGGCTTTTAATTAAAGAAAAGAAAGGTAAAAGAAAACCCTCTGGGAGAGATTAGCATACCAGCTACTCTCACAGACAACAGATTCAAAAACAGAGGATGTTCCCCTGGGCAAAAACTTTAATACACACAAAAATACCCAAATACCCAATTTGATTCCCTTAATTTGCACCAAGACAAGTTACAAAAGAAAATAAACATAAACCTATTTATC
Source organism: Chelonoidis abingdonii (assembly GCF_003597395.2). Classification (NCBI taxonomy): domain Eukaryota; kingdom Metazoa; phylum Chordata; order Testudines; family Testudinidae; genus Chelonoidis; species Chelonoidis abingdonii. The sequence goes on from NC_133769.1 coordinate 237,967,018, forward strand.
CCTTTTTAAAACTTATTACTCTGATAAGAGGCTGGTTCCTTGATCTTTTTCACTCCGGCTGAAACTGAAACTCTAAACAAAGGAAAACTTCCCTCCTCCCGTTTGAAACATCTTGTTCTCCCATTGGTTCCTCTGGTAATGTGTCAGCTTGAACTTCTTAACTCTTTACAGGTAAAAGAGGCATTAACCCTTAACTATCTGTTTATGACACTTGTATCCCAGTATGCGTCACACAGGTCCTTATCTCCACCTAGTACTGTGGGAACTCCTAGTCTTGCAGAAGTCCTGCTGTCCTCATCTGCTATATTTCCTGGCTTAATCACACTGGTCTTCCAAAGGACAGAATCTAGCCCTAATCAGAATGCCATAAATACCTTTATAAAAAGACACAATGCTCCATTTTCTCTCTTGGGTTCCAAGTCTACCCCATTTACTAAGACTGCCAACTTTGGTTGGACAAATTCCTAGAGATTTCATCATATTGCAATCTTTAATTATAGAGTAATCTCTAAATTTTAGAGTCTCCAGGAATTAATCCGGGAGAGTTGGCAACCCTATGTTTACTCATCATCCAAAAGTGAAGTCAATGGGTGTTTTGCCATTGACTTCAATGGGCCAAGACTTTACCCATGAGTACTTTACTTTGCAAGTACGCACATGGAAGCCAAAGGGACTAGTCATGGAGTGAGGCACTGCTCATTGTGATGGATTGTGGCAGAATCTTGCCCATAATAAATAAGACAGTAATTTCCTATGAAGAATACAACTTCTGAAATCTGACCGTTGACTTGATATCCTATTTGTGGTATATGATCTCACTGTATTTCCTAGAGAAAATGCTTGAAACAATCTTAGTACTTAAGCCATCATCTCAGAATCTGTAGTCACATTGAATGACATGTGAATGAAGGCTGATTGCTATTTGCTTAACTACATTACTATTATAAGCAACCAAAGTAAATAAATAATTTTTTGGCTTTAACAGAAAAAAGCATTTTTATAAGCTCCTGCTGTTTTGCACATTCTCAGCTCATTACTAAAACTAAACAACATATTCGTTATCTGACACTTGCGTATGATCATCATTCACTGGAAACAGAAACAGAAGGTGTGTGGGCTGGATTATTTTTAATAAAGTTTTTTCAGTTAAAGTTCATTTGTATGATAAAGTAAGTTGCATTATTTTGTAGGTTTGTACAGATGACAGTCCAGATTAGAACATTTTGGGGGGGGGTTAGAATATCATACCATGTGTTCATATTCTAGGTAAGAACCTCAGTGAGTTTAGCTACTTAAGACACCCTCATTCTAGCTCTGCAGTTAACAGGTTGTGAAATTATAAAATACTTGTGAGGGTTATGAAGGAACTTGTGTGACAGATATTGCAATGTATTTGTTAGTATGCTTCACTTTAAACCCTTAAAACCAATAGAAAAGCCTAAGCAAAGAGCATTTTTATTTAGTCAGACCTCCCATATATGACACATACCAAGCTAAGGTTCCTTCTTGAGCTACAGAAACTTTATCATGTTGAAAGGCTCTGGTGTTCAAACTTAGCTGAGACCTTATGTGAGTCAAATGATTTCAAACGTGTCTCTTTCCTGCGGACGATTTAACAATATGAATAATAAAAAATGATTAATACTTTTATGGCTCTCTACATCCTCAGGTTTTACAAAACTAAAAATTCTGTGAGACAGGTGTGTTGTCATCATCTTTCTGCAATTACAGCATCCCTTACATTGAAGGATTAGTACTTCTTTATATTGCCTGTCATCAACTAATACCAAGATAAGTCAGCTGATCCTTTCCATGATGAAAGGCGCAATCCTGCTCCGAAAGAAGTAAATTAAAGAATTTCAGGGTGAGCGTGATCATATCCTTAGGGTTGAAAGAGGGTATTTCTTTGGCAAGCTCTAAACTAAAAAGTTAGATCAATCCAGATATGTCACTCGGGGGTGTGAAAAATCCACATTCCTGAACAATGTAGTTAAGCTGACCTAACCCCCAGTGTAGACAGTGCTAGGTCAATAGAAGAAGTCCTGACTATCACCTCTCAGGGAGGTGGGTTAACTACAGTGATGGGAGTAGCCTTCCCATTGCAGTAGTCAGTGTCTACACTGAAGCGCTAGAACAGAGCAGCTGCAGCGGTGTAGCAGTTTAAGTGTAGACATAACCTTTCTGTTTTAACTTACCGGATTGCTTGCTTGTGTTTTAATGGATGTTACACTGGGACAAAGAACCAAGAGAGAAATACTAAACAGGGGAAAAATTGAGGATAAGTCTCAGGCTATTGTCTTTTCCCAGAACCTGGAAGCTAACATGTTTCAAGTAATATAAGGCTCAAGAATCCTATGATAAATTTGTATTTTAAGCAGCATTCAGACTGGGGAACTAAAAGTCGGGGTATGCTCCCTCTCTCATCCAGTCCTCAGTCATCCCAGCTGTTCTCCTACCATACTTCACCCAACTTACTTTCCGTCCCCACCCCCCACTCCCTTCTGTAGCAAGGAAGTACAATAAAATGTGTAAATAACATTTTTATATCAATGTACCTATCAACACATCTAAATTCGGGATCAGTGGTTCAGATCTTCAGCTGGATCACAGGCCTGTTTGGAAGGTGCCGTTTTGCACCAGTGAGTTAGGAGAGAAGTGGTTTACAGCCAGTAGAACTGAGCAAATAATTGATATTCAGGTTTATTGGCCAAACTGAAAATAATGTGGTTAAGTTTGAAGTGAAACTGATTCTTTTCAGTTTCTTGCCAAAATAAAAAATGGGGTGGGGGAGGGGGTAATTGTTCACATCACAATAAAATCTTTTGAATATTGATTCAAAATAACTCTTCTTGAAATGAAATGTCAAATCAAAAATGATGTTTTTCAAAATAAAAAGTTGAATGTTGTCATTTTGATTCAACATTTTCAAAGTGCTTGGTTTGTGGTGGTTGAGGAAATTGGAAATTTGTGTGTTCAGATTTTTTTGAGTGAAACTGTTTGCCAAATACAAAATGAATCTGTGAATAGTTTTAGTGCTTATCTCAAAATGCATATTTTGATTAACTTGTTATTTGCTTAAAATTTTTGTTCAGCTCTTATGGCCAGCTGTGTGCAGATTTCTCTTTGTTCTCTTTCTCTAAACCAGTTTGCCAGCCTTAGTGCCACAGGTGCACACGAAGTAGGGTGACCAGACAGCAAGTGTGAAAAATCGGGACAGAGGATGGGGGGGTAATAGGCATCTATATAAGAAAAAGATCCAAAAACGGGGACTGTCCCTATAAAATTGGGACATCTGGTCATCCTAACAGGAAGTTATGTCTACACTGAAATTAAGCTGCCATAGCTGGCCTGTGTCAGCTTATTCGGCGTTGTAGGGCTCAGGCTGTGGAGGTATAAAACTTTAGTGTAGACATTTGGGCTCAGGCTGAAGATCAGGCTCTGGGATCCTTCCCCTACATGGAGCGTCAGTGCTTGGGCTTCAGCCTGAGCCCAGCCACTTATATTGTGGTTTTACAGACCCACAGCCTGATCCATGCAAGCCCAAGCCAGCTGGACAGACCAGCTGTGGGTGTTGAAATGCAGTAGAGACTTACCCAAAGGGGCCAGAGTGGTGGTGGCCATGATCTGGACCTGAATGGGAAAAGTGAATCTAGTTAGAATGGAATAAATGTGATAGTAGCCAAAATGTATGGACTTAGTTCGGACTGAAGTTGTTTGGGTGCCTGAGAATGGTATGCAGTTTGTCCTCAGGGTTTAGTATCTGGGAAGGTACAGGGATACAGTGAGTGGTGTAGAATTTCCCTTGTGTGCTTCTCTGCCCATTAGCTCCTAAAGATGAGGAGATCTGGGTCATTTTAGACTGGCATTTTGCCATTCTGCCACTTAGTATTACTAAACAAATTATTTAAATATAGTGTAAATACGTGCTGCACATTCTGTCTACCTACCGCTTCTCCCACCAAATAATAGTTATGTGATATGTCTTCTGGGGTAACAATGAGGATGCCAGATATATTCCATGTCATGGAGTGTATTTTCCATACCACTGCAGTGGACACACCCTTCACTATGTGGTTACCAAACATTTCTTACCTGTAACACTGTTGCTTTTAGTGTGTGTGTGGGAGGTATGCATACACATATGGGTGCACACACACATGCGCACACACAACATATCAATTAACAGAATTTAGTAAAACAAAATCTAAGCACTGAATACTACTGTTTATTGCTCTTGAACTGATTTGGAGTCCACATTAGCTTCACAGATTGGTGTACTTTATCTTAAAATAAAGTGTAGTGACTTTGAATTGCATTTCCCCCACTTCTGTACACCAGGACTGAGAAAGACATAATATCCTTAGTTCATATTGGTTCAGTAATATATTTGGAGACACAAAGTGCCATGAAGAGTGGACCTATTAAACTGTAATGTGCATGTAATGCCTGAAACATATGAGGCAATTATGTAGTCAGAGTGTTTTCAAGGTATCAATCCACTTATCTGTATAGAAGGCTTGATTTTTTCCACCTGAACTTCTGCCATTCCCATTGACTTCACTTTAAGTTACGGGTCCTCAGCACTTTTGAAAATTAGGCGTATGCTATTTTACTCAGCTGAAACCCACATCTAGTCCCAGGATTAGAACTGTCTGAAACTTATCTTATCCAAAATAGCCTTATTGAGGACAGAGGGTAGGAGAAAGGAGAGGAGCAGGTGTGTATATATATATTTTCAACATTTTGCAGTTTCATTTAAAATAAATATATATGTTTAAAAAAACCCTCAAAACTGACAACTCTGATTCTTTGATAGGATGGTAAATGTTTTCTTACTTGCTCTGCTGATGTTATGTTTAAATGTAATTAACTCAAGACCTAAGTAGCTGAAAATGGTCAGTTCCACTCTCTCAGCATCTTGTGCATATGAAGAACTGATCCTAGGCACCTGCAGATACTCCAGCTTCCTGGGGGCCCCATCTCTCAGGGGCTTCAGCAGAAGTAGGGTTTAAAATGGTTACCATAAAACCGCAAGCCATCCCAAGTTAGAGGCGATACAAGCACTTCTACTTTAGCCAAAGTAGGTTACTACTCACTTTCCCACAGCTATACTGACACTGAAGTCCTAAAAGCAGTAAAAAGTAATAGAAACTTATTTTTTGTAAGAAAAAGGCCAGACTCAGTTACCTTTATTCATGTCAGGTAGCATTTTATTCCACAACTATTGCCAGTGACTTCAGCAGAGCTATTTATGAAGTAAGACGCTATTCAACAAAACATGTGTAAGGCTATCAGAATTTGGCTCAGAGTAAGCAGCTGTGTACCAGGAAGATGATCAGCTGATTGATAATGTCATGTTTATAGAGACTCCTCTTCTGACCAATAATCACACTTCAAATGGGCAATCTCAAGGCTACATTAAAATTAGACCTAACAGCTCTGTTTTGGGTTGCAGGCTGGTGTGCTTTCCTGCTTCACCCTCTCTCCTTGTATGCAGGCGAGATATTGAAATACATAAGTACCCTTCTTCACAAATACCATAGATAGTAAGCTTTTTGTAACCTTCACACCTTGCATGGTTACCAGAACAGAACAAAGGGAGCACTAGGTAATCAAAGGCTTCTGAGCAAAATAAGTATAGGCCCTGCCTTCATGATTGTTGGGACACGCGGGAGAGAGATGGAGTTTTATCAGCACTGCAGTCCTCACCTTGGAGAGCTGATTGATCCCAATAAATCTAAATTAAAGTAAATGTAAGTTGTTAGAGAGGGTCAACCGGGTCTAACAGCATTGAAGGCCTTTACCATGCAAGATTTTTAGGCCAGAGCTTTGTTCTCAGATTTAAAGAGTCACATGTTATAATAAATAAAAAGAATAAATAAAAATGACTAGAAACCAACCCTTTTTCCCTTTCTACAATTCCTCCTCAGCAACTTCTCACCCTCAAACCTGAGGGAGGCTGTCTTCTATAGAGCTACTTGTTTTAACCCCGGGCACTTCACTGACCTTCAGGAGTCCATCTTGCCTAATTGCCCCACCCTTCATCTTTAGCATAGCTGCAAGGAAGTCAATTCTCTGTCTACTTACATGGTCTGTATTATTGTAGCATCTGACCACCTCACAGTCTGTAATGTATTTATCCTCACAGCACCCCGGTGAAGTAGGGAAGTGCCATCCTCCCCATTTAACAGATGGGGCAATAAGGCAAAGAGAGGCTTAGTGACTTGCCCAAGGTCACGCAGAAAGCCTGTGGTTGATCCAAGACTCGAACCCAGGGCACTCAAGTCCTTCCTTTCCCTGCCAGTACCTCTGAAGCAATTTTTAGAAATATATATTTCTGAGGTAGGTATCATTAGGTGCCTGTCAATCTTGGCTTTGTCCTTATAATAAGCTCTAATTTCCTCAGGTGGCTTATTAAATGAAAGAGAGCGAAAAATTTGTGTGTGTCGGTGGGAGGGAGAGATTTTGATAATTACAATGTTGCAAAACATTCTTAGGAATACTGTAACTGAAAATTATCTGGTGACAAAGGAACAACAGATTTGTGAAAGTACTATCATAGGCATATCTGTAAATATGAGGGCAATCTTGCAAAACATCCATATTGTAAAGGAAAGTTTTCTAACTTTCCAAATTAACACATTTCTTTCCCTGTGTGGGGGGAGGGGAGGGCCTTTATTAGGCTAATCCACTGATGGGACTATTGCTCAGTCAATGCAACAGCAGTATGGTAGCAGTAATAAAGATTAGAAATGTTAAATGCTTCAAATACTTGTCATTCTGAAGGAGGCGTGCGAAGGGGGTTTGGCACGCCTTTGTGGATTCTTACATAAGCCCCCCAGCCCTACTATACCCCACCCAGGAAGCAGTGAAGTGATGGAAAGGAGCAGAAAAGGTGGATTCTCCAGGCCTGCCTAAAGAGGCCTTATAAAAGCAGCCAATCAGAGCCCAGCAGGCTTAGCTAAAAGGAGCTGCAGGGCCTTAACAGGTCAGTTCCTGGCTGGGACAGGAGGGGTGGGGCAAGAGGAGGCAAGGCAAGGAGCTCTTCTCTGGCCAAGGTAGCTTAAGAGATAGGCAGAGTTTAGGTCTGGCTGCATTTACTTAAGAAGGGTTGGCGGCGGTGGTGTTGGGGGAGAGGACATAACACTCTTAACCCTGATAGAAGGGAGGAGCTAAAAGGGGCCACGTAGGAAGAAGCCCAGGGAAGCAGCAGCAATAATCTGAAATTAAGCAATGTGTAGCTACTGTTTATATGGTCCCTGGGTTGGAATCCAAAGTAGTGGGTGGGCCTGGGTTTCCCCACTGTCCACAGTGACATAAACCCCAAGAAAGGAATAAGACTTATTTGCAAGCCTGAACAAAAGGTTGAATTTAAAGGGCCGAAATCTGGGACTGAAGACCTTAGCAAGGGCAATGGGACTGTTCATTTATTGGATTCTTTATTACCATGGAAGGGGTTCATTTGGACTTTGTGACTTGGCTGGAGGGCCAAGCAGTGGAAGACCCATCCAGATCAGCTGACAGCCTGCAGGAGGCACCAAGGGTGAGAAAAAAACTGCAATACCACATCCAGCCATTAGGAGTCCCCCCCACTGCAACATGATAAAAGATCTTATTCTCACTGGTAGAAAGCATGCTCTGTCTCCTGCTTGGTGGTAGGAAAAGTGATAATATTCCTATGAATTAGGTGTCTGAGGGTTTGCCAAGAACACTTGGGGTGAAATCTGAAGCCAATGGAAAAACTCCCATTGACTTCAGTGGGGCTAGGATTTCATGCTTGGTCAGCTAACAGGAATTTTGGTGAATGTCTATTATACACATGTGGTCATCAAAGGGAGGTGGAAGAAGAAGCTGAAAAGAAATAACAGCAAAAAGAGAAGCATATAATGAAAAATCTGTAAAAACTGGTTCATAAAACATTGGAAAACCCTATTCATGCTCAAGTCACCTCATTGAATATTTCATCTTTATAGATATGTTGTGCTACACATCTGGAAAGAGACTTTCCTTATTAAAACTCCTTCATAAAACTTTCCCTAGTTTTATGTCTTGGAATTAAAGACTTCATATTTGCCTTGAGTAGACTCCACTACATTGCATACAATGGACTCGATTCTCTGTTGCCTGGCACCAAGCATGATCATTTAGGGAGGGATTTTCAAAAGCATTCAGCATTAACTACACTCTGCTCCCATTGAAGTCAGCATAATTTTGACTGAACACTTTTCGAAGTATGCACCCCACTCTGTGTGCCACACAATGTGGGTACAGCACAGCACCATGGTGCAAGTGACTGGAGAATTTGGATTGGGTATCACTTCACACCCTCTTGAATGCAGATCCAACCCAATCAAGTATTTGTCACATCAACTTGCTCCCATTGGTCTTCCAGCCAGGAGCTGCACTTGGTGACTTTTATGTCATAGTTTAAGGCCTAGTTATTTAGTTTAATGTTTTTTACTCTTTTTATTCATTTCTTTGTTTATTTGATCAGGTGGTTTGTAATAATTTAAAAATCAGTAGGTTCATGGCCATATTGTTTATCATGCACTTTCAAGACAAAGGCATATGTGGTTTAATATCAGCTCTGGAATTTAATTGAAGCCAGTACCTGCAAACAGTTCTTACACAAATACCCCATGCATATGAATGATCTCACTGACTTCCGTGGGACTGCTCTTGTAAGAGTTGTGTTTGTACCTTGAAGGTGCAAGGTGCCATTTGAGTAGAAGTAATAGGTAAAAGTAGAGATCTCCAAAGAGAAAGATCAGTGCTTTCCTTTAGACTGTTAGGGTCTGATCAAGAAGCCAATGGATATCAGTGGAAAGGTGGGGTTTAATTCTTTCTGCTGAGCCTTCCTGGATGCTGAAGAGGTGCAAAAAAATCATTATAAACTCTTAAGGGCAGGTACTGTCTTTTTGTTCTGTATTTGTACAGCATCCAGCACAATGGGGTCTGGGTTCGTGACTGGAGCGCCAAGGCTCTATGATGATTTAAAAAAAAAATTATACTTTTGTTCAACTGACAATTCCCCTCATTTGTTGGCTTTTTGTATTATCCTCCCTTTACTAAGGTTCCGATCTTGCAATGCTTAAGAGGATGTTGAGCTAGACACACGAGTAGCCTTACTGAAGGAAATGGCATTACTCACTGTGCATAAACTAATGTCTAAATGGTTGCAGGACCAGGGCTTAAATATGCTGTTTATAATTTCTGTACATGTGAGAATGATCACATCCTGGAAGGAATATTTCCATTGAATTTCTAATATATGGTACTGGTATTTTTTTCAACTATAGAACAACATTCAACTTATAAACACAGTGTTAAAAAAAACTAAAAATCATGTGCTAAACTGGCACATTGATTTACTACTATGTATAGGTTACCCTGTAAATGTAAAAGAGCATATTACTTGTACAAGAACTACTACTGCAAAATATAATATGCCAAAGTTTTAGCTGCATTTATTAATCATATAATAAATCTTAACAAAGCAAAAAATAGTTGCCATTAAATATTTTACAAATGGGAATCTGACTGCTAAAATGTATTATTGCACAATGTATTAACCTAATAAATGTTATTAAAAATAAATGAAGCTTAAACTGCACGGTGCACTGAGTTTTCAAAAAAATTCCTCAAAAGCTTCCATCTGTCCTTCAGAACAGCTGAACTTTTATTGTACTCAGATCTCCTGAATTTGTTTAGTATGCACTGCTCTGTACTGCACAGGTGTGAATATGTAACATTATATTTAATTGTCTGGTGTGAGCTCAGTATAAACATATCAAAATGATTTATAAAAGACCTTAGTGCTCATTTTTGAACATTTAATTTTAGAATGTTTTGGGGGGAAACGTGTGTATCCAGGTCATTACAGTGATAGAATACTCCAAATGTTCTAACTATCCAGCTGGGACTCATGGAATTATTGTCCTTTCAGAGGAAAAAAAGCCCACATATAAGTCATGGACAGAGAATTGATTTCCTCATAATACTAAAGCAAGACTTTTCCTGGAGGAATTATTATGTTAGTAAACAAATCCACAGCTGTCCCATTTATTGCCGTGTACTTCATGCAACATCTGTGCTTCATAACATTAATCAAAATGTAGTTATGAAAGGTACAAGACAACTGTTGGCTGTGGTTATTTTTGTGTATGCATATTACATCCAAAACCCCTTTAAAAGATGATATATTCAAGTACTCTAAAGTTAGGAAATGTCAGAATTAAAGTTGCCCAGGAAACTTTAATACTGCCCCCTTTTGCGTGTTTCCACAGGATCCCTGCCTCATTTACTGGAGAGTTCCTTCCCTCAGTGGTCAAGATGGTGCAGGATCCTTTTGGGCTCACCACTGCTTAAAGATATCCAAATAGCAGAACACTGGCAGAAATGCTTTATTCCAGGAGACTTCTGTCCTATCTCTCAAATGCAGACCCAACCACAGAAATACATGCCTTTGTCACATCAAGACTTGGTTATTGAAAAGCTATCTTGGGCTTACCTGAAGATGACATGGAAATGACAACTGGTTGCACACCCAATGCTTGGTGGGGCAGAAAGACATGCAAAACTTATTCCAATATTTTGCATGCTAACACTGTCTGTCCAAACCTAGATTCAGCTATCTGAGAGACTGCCTCTTGCTCCATACATACCAGTGGTAGCTACGTTTGATGGAGACTGTAAGGCCTGGTCTACAGTACAAAGTTAGGTCAATCTCAGTTGCCTTGTGTTGACCTAGTAGTGCATGTGTCTTCATTTAAATTTGTCACCCACCGATGTAAGTACCCCGTTCTGCCGACATAGTAACACCACCTCCCTGAGCAGCACTGAGCCATAGTCAATGTACTGAGCTCGAAGTAATGTGACTGTAAACATTACATCACTTAGGTTGATCCTAACAGTCCTCCAGCAGCTGTTCCACAGTGACATAAACACTGACTGCTCTGGTCTCAGTTGTGAACTCCACTGCCCAAGGGTCACATAGACCAGAAGCCACCCCACCCCCACAAAGCCCTGTAAATTTTTGAAATGCCTTTTCCTGATTGTTGATCTAGGAGAACACACTTAGCAACTCTCCAGTGTTGGGCACAACTGCCCAGGTGATCATGCCAGCTACATGTTCCAGATGCTGTCCGGCTGGGACAGGACTGGAGATGTTGTATCTCCTGGTTGTGAGGGTAGAAGAGGCTGTGCAAGCATAGCTATGGACCAGTTGCAGAAATGGGGGATGCAGGAGAAGGGGTATGACAGGGACCAGCAGCAGAGCCACTTGAAAGCCAAGGAGGTGCAGCAGACAGACCAGACGGCCAGGGAGGCCAACAGTCAATCCAATCCCACAGACCTGCTGCTTGTACAAAGAGCTGTGTGCCATACTTTGGGGAGACACCATCCCCACCTCACAAATCACTATGGATACATGTGAGGATCCCAAGCCACAGGCCCCTGGCCTGAACAGCAATGATGATGAGGAGGAAGAGTAGAAGGATGGGGTCCAGTCATGCTACTAGCCATGACCAGTCTGAGACTCCACCACAGTCCAATCAGTCCCAGCAGTTGAACATGGACAAGCCTGATGCAAGGGAAGGATCCTCGGGTAAGTGTGAAAATGTATTTCCCATTACAGTGATGGCACCCCAACTTAACAGGACACAGCTATCAACCTTGCATTAATTTACTCCTACTAGAAGAGACAGTGGCACACCAAAGAGAGGTAATATTGTCATCTGCTTTGCATTCCCCTAGGCCCAGAGCAGTTTGCTTATCTATCCAGGAAAGTCCCTTGAATCCTCTTGAGACATCCTGATGAAACTTCCATGGAGGTACTCTGCAATTTGCTCCCAAATGTTTCTAGGGATAGCAGCCTTATTTCTTCCTCCGTGGTAGGACACTTTCCCACTGCAGTGAGTGGTAACTTGGGCAGGCATCAGTGCAGTACACAGGCTAGTAGCATAGGGGCTTTTGGACACTAGCAGCAGCTGTGCTTTCTCTGCCTGTGTTAGCCCCTGGAGTGAGATACCAGCTAAAATCACCATTGCATATGGAAAATGGTGCCGGTATTTAGTGCCATTGCTTTATACACATAGTTTCATGCAACCGAGCAATTCCTGCCTCATTTCCCTCACCCTTGGCAGGCCACACTCACCAAGCTGAGTGTACAAATACTCTGAAGCAGAAGTGTCAATAAGCATGTCTTTGTTTAAAACTTTAGGGGAGCAGCAGAATGGAGATCTGAATCTTACGTGTTTGCTTTCTGTTGTGACTATACTGACAATGGTATCTCTGTGTGTTTTATCTGCAGCTGTTGTCACTGTGGCCTTGAGGGGTTCTCCCTCCACCCCCATGAGATGTCTGAAACAGATAAAGAGGAAAAAGATGACTCAGGATGAAATGTTCAATGAGATCCTGCAAGCCAGTGCTGCATTGGACTGTGAGCACAGGGCAGACAGACTGTGAACATTGCAGACACCTGGAGAAGGAAAGAGTGGACAGAAGAGAGGCCCAGGAGTCCCAGCAAGAAAAGGAGAGGGAGATGCACCAGGACACAATGAGGTTTCCCTGGCAGCAAACATAGACCCTGCAGACTCTTGTGGACCTACAGGTGAAACAATCCTGGGCAGTTCGTAGAGAACTCCATACCAGCACCTCCCTACACCCCACTCCCCAATGTTCCACGTTGCATTAGAGGCCACATCTCTTCTCCTACCACTCAGCCCTGGGTGGGACATTAAAGACAGCTTCACATGCATTGACCTGTGAAAGTCACAGTAGCTGTATGTTTAGCTAAAATGGACATAAATGTTCTTTTCTCTGCATAAGTGCTGTTCTATTAACATAGTAACTTTTAAATGTATTTGCTTTTATATTGCATGGATTTTTCTTTTAACTGATTTTTTTACTGAGTAAAATTCTATATTTGGAACATAATTCATCTTCATTAGTTCACAACATAGGTTGCAGAGTGCCTAGCAGTTCTGAAAACACCCACTTACTTGTTACTGTACAGTGTGACACAACCCATAGGATCAGCGACAAACACAGTGTAATAATCAAATGTACAGCACGCACTACCAAATGAATAGACACATTCATACATGTACACCAAATACCACACAATTCCTAACAGGCTCCAAAACAGCAGGACCAGGTACAGCACAGTACATCACAACATATTTCTGTGGCTCATTGTTAAAGTGCTTCCTGAGTCATATAGCTCTTTGTTGAGCTCTTCTAATAGCCCTTGTGTCTGGCTGTTTAAACTCAGCAGACAGCCATACCATGCTCCACCCCTGCCAATAGCTTCCCATCCCTTTTCTTCACAGATATTATGCAGGACACAGCAGGCAGCTATAATCATTGGGATATTTTTCTCACTGAGATCTAATCTTGGAAGTAAATAATGCCAGCATCCCTTCAATCTACCAAAAGCACATTCAACTTATATTCTGCACCTGCTGAGCTGGTAGTTGAATATTTTCTGGCTGCTGGTGAATGGCTTCATGAGCCAGGGGAGCAAAGGGTAGTCTGGGTCCCCCAGGATCATTACTGGCATTTCAACATTGTCAGTGGCAATCCACCAGTCCAAAAACTTGTAGCTTTCTGAATAGTCTTGTGTTCTTAAAGACATGAGCATCATGCACCTTCTGACCAGCCAACTTTGGTGTCAGTGAAGTGGCCCAGGTGATGTACCAGTGTTTGCATAACCATAAAAAAAATACCCCTTTCTGCTGATGTACTCTGTGGCAAGATGGTCTGGTGCAAAATAGGGATATGCGTGCATTCTATTGCTTCACCAGAGTTCAGGAACTGCAAATCCATCCAGTATGTCTTGCACATTGCAGAAGGTCACAGTCCTGCACAGCAGGTGGGAATTAATTGCTCTACTATCTTGCATGACAATGGTTCCCAGAGTGGATTTTCCAACTCCAAAATGATTTCCCACTGGCTGGTAACAATCTGACATTGCTAGTTTCCACAGTGTGATTGCCTCTCACTTCTCCACTGCCAGAGTAGCTCTTATTCTGGCATCTCTAAATTGAAAGTCTGGGTTAAGCTTAGCATGGAGATCCAGGAATGTGGCCTTGTGCACCCAAAAGTTCTGCAGCTACTGCTCATCATCCCAAACGGCATTATGATGCAATATCATCAGACAGGGCTTATTTCTCTGGCCCAGAAGCTGCACTCTGCTATCTGTAACTGCTCCATGAACACCACCAACCACCTTGAATTGGTTCAGTCTATGCACCACAGCAATCTGTTCTCCAGGAAATTGTCATGTTCCCTGCTGATTTGGTTATCCTTGTGGCTGGAGAATTGTGCGTCCTGTGCTTGCAATGCTTATGACAATAGGGCAGAGCTTCTGTCAGAGTTGATGGATACTGAGGAGGTTCATTCTGCTCTATAGGATTATTTAAAGAGGTGCAAAAATTATGGTATATAGATGACATTATGAGATAGAAACAGTTGAACACTGGGAAGTTGACCCCTTGCATCCAGTCAGCCCTGTGCAAGTTGTTTCAGTCCCACCATTCATTGCCAAACTTTCCAAAAGACAGTGCACTGGATGGTGACAGCTTGTGGACTGGGATACCTACCTGTGGTGCACTGTACAGTACATGGACCCAAGCACTCCTGGTGAGTACGTGCAGCGCCAATAGAAAGAGCCAACTAAGCATGTGCACAAGCAATATGCTAACAGTGGTGGCATTATGCAAGTGTAATTTTCATAAACCAAAGTTTGTAGTGTAGAGATGACAGATCCCAGGCAGAGCATTCCCATTGCGTTCCTCTTTACCTCATAATTAAATACCTAATAATAGGCTGAACTTGAGACTTGACACACTTCTCTTGCAGCAACAATAATAACATTACTTAGCACTTGTATAAAACTTTTCATCCATAGACTTCAAAGCACATTTCAGAGATGGGAAAACTGATGCATAGATAAGTTAGGTGACAAGATGTCCTGACTGAGCGTGCTAAGGAATAAACTATCCAGATTTGATTCTTTTCAACTAAACCTTTTCAGTACATCTATCTTAGAGCTGGAACTGTAATGTTTAACTGAGAGACATATCCACACTGGCTTTCATTGAGCTAGTGCACTAAAAATAGCAGTGTAGCAGGAGCATCATGGGCAGTGGGACAGGCTATCTGCCACAAATACAGTCCTGTCAGAGACCCATGGTATATGCTTGGGTGACTAGTCTGTCCTGCCACCTGCACCATTGTAGCTCCACTGTTATATGTAGTGTGCTAGTTTGGTACAAGCTAGCAGGAGTATGTCAATCTGAGCTGGAAATTACTCTTCCAGCTGGAATGTTGATTTATCCTTTGTCTATGTGGGAAGAAGCAGAAGAAAGGAAAGGGGCCTTTTCCTTGATAGCCTCATCCTGCCATGCGTTTTGAAATTGAGTGGTACCTTACATGGGTAATCCTCTTGGAGAGGTTTATGTCTAGATCCCGTAGACCACTGTTTCTCAAGCTTTTTGATACAGGGGACCGGCTTGCTGCCTTCCTAAACTGTGTCAGGGAGATCACAGAGGCTGGCATTGGTCCATAGACTGCTCATTAAGAAACACTCCCTTACACTACTTTGAATATCTCAACCATGAGAAAAGAGTCTTTAGGCTGCTATTAGTTGTTTGGTGAGGAAGTATTTCAAACTTCATGTAGCACACTGTCGCAATGTATTCACTCATTAGAAATGACCTTGCTTCATCAAAGTCACCAATTTGTATTTTAAGAGGCTGAATAGTCTGTTAGCTTAGCTTGCTGGTGGTGATCAAAAGGGAAACAAAGAAACAAGCTGACGAAATCCATTAGATAAACAATCCTTTGAGAATGATAGCCTATTAAAAAATAATAGAATTTCAGTCAAAGAATCACTGGGGCTTTTAAAGGCAAAGAGCAAGGTATCTTTTAACTAAGGATTAGAGGAGATCTTGAAAGTTTAGCCTTAAGTTATCTACCGGAGTACAACCACTGAAGATTTACATACTCAGTGGTAGAAAGTATTAGAGCATAAAGATTGCTTTTAGTTTTGATGTGTAGTCCGAAAAACACTGTATCCTGAGATGGGTGCTGCATTGATTAGGTTTGAAGAACTGGCAAATGGAAAAGAAAACCATTAACTTTATCTCGCTGTAGATTTGTAGAGGCTTTTGGTGTATTACACCTCAGAGAGCAATAGAGAAATTTTCTCATTATTTTTAGGTATAATCATCATAAAATACTATCTTAAATTAAAAGGGTCACATCCTGCCATTGATTTTGCACGTTACTGCCACTGAAATCATTAGGATTTCATTAGGGGTTCAGTGCATATGGTTCAAAGACATGACATGGGGAAACACTTAAAAATTAATGTATCTATTTTACTTTCAAAGACTCACTAGCAACTCATATTATTGCTGAACAGCTAATAGACAAGAGAGTTATACAAGTAATCTGAAGCAGTTTAGAAAAGTGAGTACTCCCAGTGAAGACCATAATGGGGAATATAGACTTTTGCCCTTTCAATAACAAACACTGAAACCTTTGTGTGTGTGTGTGTGTGTGTGTGTGTGTGTGTGTGTACTTAGGACCAAAGTCTCAGCTGTGCCTTGTTAGTACTGGGGGCAGCTGGGAAGAGGGAGATCAAAAGTATCATTCAATATTAGACAGCGGTGTAGTGCCAGCCCAATCCCCAGAATAATTTAAAGCAGCCTTGGGATTGCCCTAAATTGTATCAAAAGCCAACAGCTTCCAATGGCAATTTCTCAGGCTGGGGTTTGCGAAAATCCATGGGCACTCCAGCCATTCACTCTTTTCCCTAGATATGCCCCAAAACAGTCTTAATGGGGCTGGGTATCTAGTTCTTACCAACTTGGGTGCACCATTGTCTGATTTGCATATAAACTGGTGACAATTGTGCACACAAATTTAGGCACACAGCTGAATGTATAATTCTGAGGAACTACAAACTTAAAAAGAAAATTGTCTTGTATTATCTGAACCTGTGGTGTCAGTTAAAGGCTTTCTCAGGAGTCCAGGACAATGGTTGTTCAAGACCCTCAGTTCAACATAAGCATGGAAGGGAATCAGGAGAAAAACAAAGTTTATTGCATATAACCGTAGGGGCTGAAAGTGGTCCACATGGCGATGGATTCATTTATCTTTGTCCATTTAATTTGTGACTCACTTAGGAATCTTACTGACTTGAAACCCTGAGTGACGACATCAGCAAATCACATAGATCTATGCGTCTATTCTATTTTATTAATCAGAGCATTATTTTTTTAATCAGTGGCAGCACGGAAGCTGTGATAAGAGGGGGCATTCTTCTTTGGCCTGTCCCATGACACAATGGCATAGACAAGAAGCACATAGACTAATACTAATAAATAAGCAAATAATGCCTACAAATACGAACATTTGAACAAACTATTTGGTTATGGAGGCATGTGTCTCAAAAACTGTGCCCTCGTATAACGAGATAGCTTGTGAACTATACCATTTGCTAGAAGTGCAGGTAATGTGGAATAACTGGGACCCAAATATTCCAACCTGTGTTAAGGTAAATACAAATGATCTGAATATGGAAATAAAATGGATAGAGGGGCTGCAATATCTCAGATTGCTGAAGAAATGTACAAACAAATAATCACCAGATGCTAAAAGTAGGAGAAAATCATGGAGTTTTGAAAACTAGATTTAGTGAGGCACAAAAAGATCAGAATATTTGCAGGTCACTGATAATTAGAAAAGTTCCTGCTTATCCTTACAGTTGATTATAACTGAAGACAATGGGGAAAAGGTGTTGGCAGGAAGGTATTGAGACCAGGAAATTACCAAGAAGAGGGAAAATTGAGATATTAAAATTATAATTCTATTTATTAGATTAGATAATGAAGTATTGATATCTGTATTTGCCTTAAACTTCAGTCAGGTACTATGGCTGAAGATTAATATTGAATTAGGTACATGAGTCTATGGTCTGGGCATTGCTGGAAATGGTACAGTTGTGCCTGATCTCTGGTCTTCTGAGTGACACAGAGAATCAGTTCTAGACTGAAAATTATTTGCCCAATCAATTGTGGGGGAAAAGAAAACCAAGGTTACTGAAATGAGCTGTTTATATATCTGCATATATATAAAATACATTTTCAGTAGAATTAATAGTGTATCGTATACAAAGGCCAATGTCATCATATCATTCTGTAACTGAGTTTTCATAATTAATTCGCCAAGAAGAAAGAACTATGAATAGAAGCCTGAAAGAGTCTCTATTTTAAATGTTAACATTTACACCACACATTTTAGTATGTCAGCAGAAAAATCCATAAAAATAAAATTCAGGTTTTGCTTCACCTTAATTGTCATAATTTTTCATTCATACATGTTCCGTTTTATTTGAGGTTGATGGACACACTGTACAAACAACAACCTCTCAAGAGTGTATCAAAAGATTTTAACTTAATTCAAGGGAAGCCTCACAATAGTTTCATACATTATGCCTTCATCTTTAGTGGCAGAAAGCAGTATAAAATAGGCTTGTTTTTTTTTAAAAGGATATGATGTGCATGGAGATATTTAATAGGAATATTATGAATATATAGATATAATACTGATATATTAATAATGGACATTTTATGGTATTATCGGACTTTGGTCATCCTCGTTTCTAAATATGTTTCTAATAAGTCTTAAATTTACTTGCTGTTAAAAATTTCTCATTAATTTGGGTCATGGATAATTTACTTTTATTATGTAGCAGGGTCTTAATTTAAGACTAACAAAGCAGAATTATTACAAATGTGGCACTAGTTTCTCTCATCCGATGCCCACATTCAAACCCACAGTGGTAACAAATGGTGTCAAAATACTTCGATAGATGATCTTGAGACTGTTTTTGTTTGTTTGATTGATTGATCTTTTTTTTAATTCATATTGGGCATAATTGGGGGCTAAAGTGTGGACTTTGTGATGGTCCTCTCAACAGAGGTGAATTACACTGTTATGGTGTCTACACACCCACCCACCCGCACATATTAGACTCTCATTGGCATATTAGTATATTTTGAAACATTCTGCTGGATTTTAAGATTCAGTTATTGGGTTTTTTAAAGTGAATTATGAAACACTGTTATATTATTCCTCAATAAACTTCAAATTTGGTGTGAAACCTTCTGTGTGTTGTGGGCCCAGGCCAGTGGTGCCAGAACAATTTTTATAATGGGGGTGCTGAAGGCGTACATCATGTATATGGGTTATTACCACTTCAAGCCTGGGGATGCAGCAGCAAACCCCGCACCCCTACTTCCAGCGTGTATGGCCCAGGCCTATGAGCTACTGAGTGCATGTTCATTGTTGTCATTTACCCTCAACTTCGATTGATTTCAGTAGGAACTAAGGACACTCAGTACTTTTCATCAGGAGCTGGGTACTTCACATAATTGGGAGAACTGGTCTGAAAAAAGTGAAGAAAATTAGAACAAATTTTGCACTGGACAGGGATTCAGTAGACTTAGGTTATATTTCTCCCTCTTCCCCTGAGCCTCTGTGTGATCTTGAACTAGTCACTTCACCTCTCTCTCTCTTTGTCTGACTTGTCTATTTAGACTGTCTCTTAATATGTCTTGGTGCAGTGCCTAACACAATGGAGCCCTCCTCCCCATTTGGATTCTCTAAGAGTTTTATTGTTATTGTTAACAACAACCACTACAGTCTGTTTTACTTAATCCCAGGCAAAATTATAGAAAAGTTGATACAAGGTACAATCAGCAAAGAATTAAAGGATGGTAGCATAATTAATGCTAGTCAACGTGGTTTTATGGAAAAGAAGTCTTGTCTAACAAGACCAATCTAATCTTTTGATGAGTTTACAAGTTTGTTTGAGGTTAAGAGCTATTTTGATATAAGAGACTTAAGTGTCTGTTGGACATTTGACTTAATGCCATACAACATTTTGATTAAAAAAATTACTTTCAACAAAATCACAGAAGCACATATTAAATGAATTAAAAACTGGGTAACTGATGTAAAAATAATTATTAATGTAGAATCATCATCCACAGAGGCGTTCCTCATATGGTCCCCTAGGAATCTGTTGTGGCCCGATGCTATTCAATGATTTATTTATCAATGATCTGAAAGACAATCATTGCTGATAAATCTTGCAGATGACACAAATATTGGTTGAGTGGTAAACAATTATAAGAACAGGTCAGTTATGCAGAGAAATCTGAATCACTTCATAATATGGGCTCACTTAAGCAGCAAGTATTTTAATACAGCCATATTCTACATCGTACATCTAGGAACAAAGAAAGTAGGTCTGGGAGAGTGTATCCTGGAAAGCAGTGACTCTGTAAAAGCCTTTGGGGTCTGCCTAACTCTATATGTGGTGAGTTTCCATTAGCAAAGTCCCCTAGGCACCTACATTTCTGCAGATGGGTGTGCACAAAGCTTCCCGACACCTGACAGCACAAAGAAGCTCGACACCTAGTTCACTTCTAAGCCCCAATAGGATTAACAAACTAGCATTCCCCACCTATTCCAGCTGCAGGATCCAGTCCAATAGGCACGATCTTAGACCACTATCAGATTGGGCCTCATACAAAACACAGTCAGAGGAGGTGGTAGAGGAAACTCCTTAAAACTAATAACTCAGTGGTTAGAGCACTCAGTGAAAATGTGAGATGCAGGAGTTTAAATCTCTCTTCTGCCTGATTCAGAGCAAGGACTTGAACCCAGGTTTTCCACCTGAATGCTCTCACTATGGGGCTATAGGAGTGTATTTTGGGGTTATGTGCTCAGTCTTTTCTGTTAACGCTGTTCCAATTTGTATTAAGTGCTTAAATAGTTACTGGGCTAGAGAGAGAGTGAAACTAACTCGATAGCCCAGTGATAGGGCTCTATAGTTTATGCACTAGATCAGCCAGAAGATATGGGCTTGATGCAGGAATTACCTAGTGAGGTTCTATGGCCTGTGTTATGCAGGAGATGAGAATAAATCAGCGGTTCTCAAACAGGGAGCCAGGACCCCTCAGGGGATCATGAGGTTATTACATGGGAGTCACGTGCTGTTAGCCTCCACCCCAAACCCCACTTTGTTCCATCATATATAATGGTGTTAAATATATAAAAAGATGTTTTTAATTTATAAGGGGGGATCACACTCAGAGCCTTGCTATATGAAAGGGGTCACCAGTAAAAAAAAGTTTGAGAGCCACTGGAATAGATGATGATAATCGTTCCTTTTGGCTTTAAAATCTATGAATCTATGAGCCTCTCCAAGACAAGGGAGAAGCAGGAGGGAAATTTAGACTCAGAAGAGTGTCTCTTAATCGCAGTGTTTCCTGGGAGAAATCCTGGAGAGTGCAGTTTATGCATCATCCCTTTCTTAAGGCTGTGACTAAAGTCACAATATAGCCCTAAGAGACAAAATAACAAGTAAGCTTATTTTGCCATTTTATTTACCTATTTAGTTGGTAGATTATTCTCAAGCCTCCTCAGGAAAGGGAGTGAAGAGGCTTGGGGGATATTTAGGGGAAACAGAAACTCCAAGTGGTCCTTTTCCTAAACCTCTATCTAACTCACTTCGTAGTGGGCAGTGATACTGTCCAAGGACAAGGAATTTGTGCCTTGGGGAAGTTTTTAACCTAAAATGGTAAAATATAAGCTGAGGGGGTCTTTCATGCGGGTCCCCACATCTGTACCCCAGAGTTCAGAGTAGGGAGAGAACTCTGACAGTATCCCATTTAGTAGACATAGGGTTAGCTTTTGGCATTTAGCCACAGGCCTGAGTTAGGAATATACAGAGCCATACAACTTCAAAAGGAACTCAAGGAGGGATTTTGCCTCCACCAGTCTCGCATATGCAAGTGGAGTGCTATGTCTTTGCTTTTGGACACCTTTGAAGCAGTTTTCTGCCTTGGGAGCAAATGGAATTTCTGTGATACCCGTAGTATAAGAAGTATGATTGTGGTTGGTCCATGAATGGAATGTGCAGAGTAGAGGCATGGCTTCTGACTCTATCCTCCCTGCCACATTTACTAGGGCAGGGACAGTATGACATATAGTTTGCATAATTTCTTGTCATAAATTCATGATGTCTTCCATTTTGTCCAGTCAAGATTCTGCATTATGAAATTTAACTTCAGTTGTACACCCCATAGTTTGAATTGCAAAAAGAAGTGATTTCATAGACCTATCCTTCCAAGTGACTTAATTTTCCATGGTAACTGCTTTGAACTTCCCTGGGGGAATGATAAACTCCAAATAGACACAACTTTCTACCCAGAACTCAGATTGTAAATTAAGGACCAACTTGCTTAAGGACCAATTGCTTTTTTGTTTACTTTTTTTGCCTTTGGTCCCATTGCTACTAGTAGGAAATCATAATCAGGAACAGAATTAAGGCAATATACCAGATAAGTGAGACCTCTTACAAAACCCACAAATATTTCCCAAATATATTTTCATCTTGCTTTGTCCTTCAGTTTATTTTTACACAGTTCTATCCTTTGTGGCGGCCTGGGATTTTCATAGATTCATAGAATCATAGAATATCAGGGTTGGAAAGGACCTCAGGAGATCATCTAGTCCAACCCCTGCTCAAAGCAAGGAGTCATTCCACTAAATCTCCAGAACAGGGCTCTTTCAAGCTGACCTTAAAAACGTCTTAACGGAAGAGATTCCCACCAACCTCCCCAGGTAACCATTCCAGTGCTTCACCACTCGTGTGAAAAAGTTTTTCTAATTCCACCTTAAACCTCCCCCACTGCAACTTGAGACCATTGCTGTTGTTCTGGTCTCTGGAACCACTGGAGAACATCTTAGATCTCCTCTTGGAAACCCCCTTTCAGGTAGTTGAAAGTAGATACATATCTCCCTCATTCTTATTTCTGCAGACTAAACAATTCCTAGTTCTCTCAGCCTCTCATCTAAGTCATCTGCCGCAGCCCCCTAATCATTTTTGGTGCTCTCTGCTGGACTTCTTTCGATTTTCCACATCCTTCTTGTAGTGGGGACCCAAACGACAAGTTACTCAGCTGAGGCCTCACATGTGATATAAAGGGGAAATGATCACGTCCCTCTGATCTGCTGGCATGCCCCTACTTGTACAGCCCAAAATGCCGTTAGCGCGACTTGCATATACGGGCACACTGTTACTCATGAGCCAGCTTCTCGTCCACTGTAAAGCCCCCTAGGGATTGTTCTGCAGAACTGTGCTGCCTAGCCATGATTCGGTCCCTAGAGAAGTCAAGAATGCGCGAGGGAGACCCGGCGTGAGTGTAAGTGATGGGATTCTTCCATCCTAAGTGCAGGACTCTGCACTTGTCCTTGTTGAACCTCATCAGATTTCTTTTGGCCCAATCCTCTAATTTGTCTAGGTCCCTCTGTATCCTATCCCTCCCCTCCAGTATATCTACCACTCCTCCCAGTTTAGTGTCATCTGCAAACTTGCTAAGGGTGCAGTCCACACCATCCTCCAGATCATTAATGAAGATATTGAACAAAACTGGCCCCAGGATCAACCCTTGGGGCACCCTGCTTGATACTGGCTACCAACTAGACATGGAACCATTGATCACTACCTGTTGAGCCCGACGATCTAGCCAGCTTTCTATCCACCTTATAGTCCATTTATCCAACCCATACTTCTTTAACTTGCTGGCAAGAATACTGTGGGGCACCATATCAAACGCTTTGCTAAAGTCAAGGAATAACACATCCACTGCTTTCCCCTTATCTGCAGAGCAGTCATCTCATCATAGAAGGCAATTAGGTTAGCCAGGCACAAATTGCCTTTGATGAAGCCATGCTGACTGTTCCTGGTCACTTTCCTCTCCTCTAAGTGCTTCAGAATTGATTCCTTGAGGACCTGCTCCATGATTTTTCCAGAGACTTAGGTGAGGCTGACTGGCCTGTAGTTCCCCGGATCCTTCTTCTTCCCTTTTTTAAAGATGGGCACTATAGTAGCCTTTTTCCAGTCATCCAGAACCTCCCCCGACTGCCATGAGTTTTCAAAGATAATGGCTAATGGCTCTGCAATTACATCCGCCAACTCCTTTAGCACCCTCAGATGCAGTGCATCTGGCCCCATGGACTTGTGCTCATCCAGCTTTTCTAAATAGTCCTGAACCACTTCTTTCTCTACAGAGGGCTGGTCATCTCCTCTGCATGCAGTGCTTCCCAGTGCAGGAGTCTGGGAGCTGACCTTGTTTATGGAGACAGAGGTAAAAAAGCATTGAGTACATGAGCTTTTTCCACATCCTCTGTCACTAGGTTGCCTCCCTCATTCAGTAAGGGGCACACACTTTCCTTGACCTTATTCTTGTTGCCAACGCACCTGAAGAAATCCTTCTTGTTTCTCTTAACATCTCTTGCTAGCTGCAACTCCAAGTGTGATTTGGCCTTTCTGATTTCACTCCTGCATGCCTCAGCAATATTTTTATACTCCTCCCTGGTCATTTGTCTAATCTTCCACTTCTTGTAAGTTTCTTTTTTCTGTTTAAGATCAACAAGGATTTCACTGTTAAGCCAAGTGGTCCGCCTGCCATATTTATATTCTTTCTACACATCGGGATGGTTTGTTCCTGCAACCTCAAAATGGATTTTTTAAAATACAGCCAGCTCTTCTGGACTCCTTTCCCCCATGTTGTTCTCCCAGGGCGATCCTGCCCATCAGTTCCTGAGGGAGTCAAAGTCTGTTTTTCTGAAGTCCAGGGTCCGTATTCTTGCTCTCTCTTTCTTCCTTTTGTCAAGATCCTGAACTCGACATGCTCATGGTCACTGCCTCCCAGGTTCCCATTGACTTTTGCTTCCACTACTAATTCTTCCCTGTTTGTGAGCAGCAGGTCAAGAAGAGCTCTGACCCTAGCTGGTTCCTCCAGCACTTACACCAGGAAATTGTCTCCTACACTTTCCACAAATTTCCTGGATTGTCTGTGCACTGCTGTACTGCTCTCCCAGCAGATATCAGGGTGATTGAAGTCTTCCATGAGAATCAGGGCCTGTGATCTAGTAACTTCTGTTAGTTGCCAGAAGAAACCCTTGTCCTCCTCATCCCTCTGGTCTGGTGTCTATAGCACACTCCCACCACAACACCACCTCACACTTCTAAACTTACTCCAGAGACGCTCAGGCTTTTCTGCAGTTTCATACTGGAGCTCTGAGCAGTCATACTGCTCTCTTACATACAATGCAACTCCCTCACCTTTTCTGCCCTGCCTGTCCTTTGTGAACAGTTTATATCCATCCATGACAGTAGTCCAGTCATGTGAGTTATTCCACCAGGTCTCTGTTATTCCAATCACATCATAGTTCCTTGACTGTGCCAGGACTTCCAGTTCTCCCTGCTTGTTTCCCAGACTTCTTGCATTTGTATATAGGCACTTAAGATAACTCGCTGATTGTCCCACTTTCTTAGTATGAGACAGGAGTCCTCCCTCTTATACTTTCCTGCTCATGCTCGTGCTTCCTCCTGGTATCCCATTTCTCACTTACCTCAAGGCTTTGGTCTCCTTCCCCTGGTGAACCTAGTTTAAAGCCCTCCTTACTAGGTTAGCCAGCCTGCATGTGAAGATGTTCTTCCCTCTCTTCGTTAGTTGAAACTCATTTCTGCCTAACACTCCTCCTTCTTGGAACACCACCCCATGGTCAAAGAATCCAAAGCCTTCTCTCCGACACTACCTGCATAGCCATTCGTTGACTTCCACGATTTGGCAGTCTCTACCTGGGGGTTTTCCTTCCACAGGGAGGATGAACGAGAATACTACTTGCACCTCAAACTCCTTTATCCTTCTTCCCAGAGCCATGTAGTCTGCAGTGATCTGCTCAAATCATTCTTGGCAGTATCATTTTCTCTTCCTAACTCTTCAAAACACAAAACTGTCTAGTTTACCATTGACTTTAAATTATTGGATTTGTTGTGTTTTTAATGTACCATGAATGCCACATGAATATGCTGACATCCCAGTAAAGGAAATATGCGGGTCAGGTTAGACAGGATTCAGACAGATGGACTCCAAACAACTATTGGAGGTAAAAGGGATAAAGAGAAAGGAAAAAAAGACTGACTCATTATCAGTTCCTTAAGAACAATTATAAGCAGCTTGCCACTTTTGAAAGGGAGATTAAATAGATGGTTTTATTATTACATTAAATAAATAATTGTTTTTATCTGAGAAAGATCTTTTGACAACTATAGGGAAAACTATGGAAAACATTTGGTTTAGAGATGATACTGACTATATATATTATATTTTCTATTTTACTTTCTCTATGTTTTTATTATATGGGAAATATGGTTGTAAATGGGCTGTTTTAAGAACTTCTATAGTGTGTTTTGTTTATCTGACTTTAAATCATAATATTCTGTTTGTAACATCATTGAAGCTGATGGGAATTTTGCTTGAGTAAAGACTGCAGGAACAGGGCCTTTAATATAATAAACCAAATCAGTGAATTCTGGTACTCCATATTTAAACAGCAAATACTGTTAAAGTAAACAATATCGTCTTTATTTGCCCAACTGGGCATGGTATTTAATGTCGGTATTACTAGATAATAAAACATAATTACTTAAGAGGCCTTCAGATTTACTTAAAATTGATGAAAAGCGACTCATAAAATCAGATTAATTCTGTACAATATAACGTTTTATTAGTCACTTGCAGATCTCACTTCATATAACCAGTATGTGGCGCTGTCTCCTGTTAAAAAAACAGCCCTGACTTTCATGAAGCTGATCTTCAGGAGAGCTAGTGTTTACATTGCCAGCTGTAAATGTCACAGAACAACACTGAAGAAGGACTAATTGTGTTTTTATAATAGCATGAGGTCAATGCTTTATGCTTTTAAGGATTATTTTTTGCTTGAGTTTTCAATGTTGCGTGATGACTTTTTTTAGTTTATTGCGGGGAGGGGGGAGAAACCCAGCAATTCTGAGAATAAAATAATCAAAAGAAACAAACAAAAAACAAAAAAAACAAGTAAACAAAAACAGATCAATATATTTTAGATTGTGGAAAAGGAAAAGAGGTGTACTGCATCAAAGTTACACAATTCACAAGAAAAAGGATTTTTAAAAGCAGAAATTTAACAGTAGTTAGTAGTAGTCAGCAGAAAAATTCACCCAAAAGGAAAATCTTGTTTGTTTTAACAAATTACTAATTTTATTCCATGGGGTGTCTGAAAGCTGTGTGTGTGTAATAAATTAAAACATTCTCTTGTTTACTTCAAAAGTTTCAAATCTCTTGTTCCATGGAGAAACTTAGTAAACTTTCTCCCTATAACACACAGACACACACATTCATATATTTACATTTATATGTATATGTAATCTCTTTCTAACAATCAGTTATATATTTAGTCCATACAGGTTTTTGACTGCCAACCTTGTTTACCAAGTGTTTGAATTACAGTGCCTGAGTTTCTTTAGTTTCTTAATCTCCTTGTAAGGGAAACATGTCCTGTGCGAATTTGGTTCTAGTGGCATTGAACAGTCATTCTTTTGTGTGCTAACCAACTCAGCCTCACTTAAAAGGAATCCAGAGACTACCCTGATCATCTCTGTAACTGTGACCTTTCCAACACAAGCAACTGAACAAACTGTATTCACAAACTTTTTAACGATTAAGGACTCTGTGCCTTTTGCTATCAATCTTCATAAAACCAAAAAACCAGCAGGACTTTAATGTGATTATTTTAGTTTCAATATGCAACATTGATTGCGTTAGTAGTATAATACCACTAACACTGGAAATAAATCTGTCTGTCCTCCAAACCTGTCATATTTGAGCACCAAATACGATTATTAAAGATGGCTGCAGATTTTTTCAGACAGGCATTATTATTTAATAAAATTCTGGCGAAAGTTGAAAGCATTGGTATGCTTGTAAACATAATTAATCAGTGAAGAGTAAAGGGTTTTGTCAATTGTCTGTTCCCTTCTAGACTTGGAGTGTCACAGAGGAATTGTAGAATTCTTAGCCAAGCCTAAAACAGACTAAATGGGTCAGAAAGAGACATTTCCTGAATTGGATAGGCCACCTCTGATTAGTAAGGCTGTAGCTCCAGACTTCAGCAGCCTTCCTAAGGCTACACCATGATTCCATAATGAGGATGATTTTTTTACTACTGTTGGGGTGCCACATTGGGCCAGATTCCATCATGAATGTTGATTCAGTGGATTCCACCAACTGTTGCTAGTAGATCCCAGGCTGTTGGCCTCCAGTGATAGGAAGTCTACTAGATGTGGGGTACAGTTTACAAGCCACCAACAGCCTTCAGTCAGCTGAGAGGATTGGGGCTGGCCATCATAGTTTGCAAAGTGCGTGGAGTCTTCTGGAGAGGTAGTTGGGACAGCTCCAGAGCTTACTTAGTGCAACTCCAAAGTAGCCTCCATTTCAGGATTTCTAGGGTATATCCATACTGCCATGATTGTCCTGGGTCAGCTGAGTTGGGCTTGCGAGTCTTGGGCTGCTGGGCTAACAATTGCATTGTAGACATCTGAGATCAGGCTGGAGCTCCATCTCTGAAACCCAGCGAGGCAGGGTGGGTTGCAGGTTACATCTATATGGGGATAAAAACCCCGTGGTTGGCCCAGGTACCTGACTCAGTCTCGGGCCATCAGCCTGAAAAATTGCTGTGTAGAGGTTTGGGCTCCAGCTGGATTCTGAAATCTGGGACTCAGTGAGGGTGAAGGGTCCCAGAGCCTGGGCTTCTACCAGAGCCCGAAAGCCTACCTTTCAATTTTTAACCTCACAGTCAGAGTCCTGAGAGACTGAATCAATTGACTCTGACACTGAGACTTGATGCCACAGGTTTTTTTATTGCTGTGTAGATATACCCCAATGGAACACTTCACTGATTTGTTTTTTAACTTGCCCTCCCTTGCAAAACCCCTTTCGGTAGGTTGTGGTAGCACAGCCATCAGACTGGTCCCCCTCTGCCACAGCAGCTCCCTCAGGCACAGGAGGATGAAATTTGTAATTGCTGTTCCCCAGCCACCCACAGGGTGAATCTGGCCCATGGACTTCTATTGAGTTACCCAGATTTCTGCCAGTGACCTGAGGGCAGAATTTGATCCAGAAGTACTTCAAGCCAGAAAAAGAAATTAAAAGTGAAGACTTTCCTCCATCCCTATTATAGCTACCTATTGCAAGTGATTGACTGAAACTCGTGTCTAATTCATGTGGACTGTAACACCTAGTCCAAGCTCTATTTTCTTCTATTCAATTTCTTACATCACACTCAGCACCAATAATTTGATATGAATGTCCTTGCTTTAGGCTTAACAGTGTCCTTGGTTCATAAGCTTAACAACAGTCTTTAGGGTTTGATTCTCCCTTGATAGACTTGTGTATTGCCTGCTGTGGACAATGGAAGTTGCCCGCATGTGTTCAGGGGAGAATAACCTCCTTGGGCTTTTTCCTTACATTGCCCTGGTGTCAATCTAGGGGTGAGGAGAGCAGTGTTACACTGGTGTAAAACGAGTATAAGTGAGATCATTCACAGCCCTTGTTACATATTGATTTGATTGAAGGAGATTTTTCCAATGTGTATTTAGCTGCATTTTAAAATATATTCAGCAAAAGAGACTCCAACAGCCTGTAGATCATTGACATAATAATCTATAAATTATTTTGACAGCAGACATATTTACACCTCCTGTAATGGCCCCAAATCTCAGCTCTGTCAAGTGATACAAGCTTGGGATCACCTAGTTTGGGAGATTTAATCCACAGACTACAGTTGGGAAAGAATATATTTGCTCCGTCTATTCATATGATTTAATGCAGCAATAGTTTACATACAGTATTTTAAAATTAATGCATAATGTAATGCATGTGCTTTGTACTGTGTGCATGCACTGTACATGCACAAACTACACAAAAAAAAGGGGAGTAGTTATATGTGTATTTTAGCTATTTTATTTTAAAAAGTGCAAGATGTTAATCATTTTAATTGTTTAGGTATTACCTAAAGATACTGGACTAATGACTTATAAAAATAAGTTTTAAATAACACACTAGGATGAGACTTTATAGGCTGAGATTTTATGCAAACTCCAGCCTAGAACAAATGGTTAGCACTGACTTGGGATTTTACTAAGGGAAAACTCTCAGTGTTCAGTAAACCCCAAGCTTCAATTTCACTACACTTTTTTAGACCTTAACAAAGAGAAGACTTAGATCAGGGGTAGGGAACCTATGGCACGGGTGCCGAAGTCGGCACGCAAGCTGATTTTCAGTGACACTCACACTGCCTGGGTCCTGGCCACCAGTCTGGGGGGCTCTGCATTTTAATTTAATTTTAAATGAAGCTTCTTAAACATTTTAAAAACCTTATTTACTTTACATACAACAATGGTTTAGTTTTATATTATAGACTTATAGAAAGAGACCTTCTAAAACGTTAAAATGTATTACTGGCATGCAAAACCTTAAATTAGAGTGAATAAATGAAGACTGGGCACACCACTTCTGAAAGGTTGCTGACCCCTGACTTAGAGGAATTGTCCATTAGCTGAATTTCTCGAATGTGTTTACATTTATGAATGAATATATCTGAGTTGGTAAGTAAAACTAAGGCATATGGACACAGCAATACTATTAACAACAGAACAAAGTAAATATGAGTTTTGACAGTGAAAAATCAACAGACCTCAGGGTATGCAAGATGTGAGTGTCTATGTGCATACTGGGTGTGTCTATTTAGGTCTATATGCCTTAGTCGGGCTGTGGATGTCTGTGTTTGTGTTTGCCTAGGTGCATTAAGCATGTTTGTATCCGAGGACACGTAGGTGTACCGGTTTAAGGGCCAGATCCGGCAGTTGCTATGTGTCTTCAATTTCCTGTAATGTCCGTGGGAGCTAACAGGGCTCAGCACCTGGCATGGTCAAGCCGTGTGTGTGTGTGTGTGTGTGTGTGTGTGTGTGTGTTTAGGAATGCCTGAGTCTGTCTGTATGTGCACTAGGGGTGTCTGTGTTTGGGGTGTCTATGTAGGAACTGCTGAGGGTCCGGGTAGGCAGGGCTGAATGCTAGTCATGTAAAGGGTGGGGGTGGAGGTTACTGTGCAGGGTCTGTGTGCCAGTGTGTTACAGCAGCCCAGGGTGCATACAGTATGTGTCCAGGGGACCTCGGAGAAGTTCACCAGCTCCCCCGCATTCTCTGTCCCCTGCCTGCGGTCAGGCAGCCTGGCTCTGCTGTCACTCCCATTTCTTGCAGCCAATGGCACAGCCTGCTGTCACCCTCACCCCACCCCCTCCTGGGAGTAAGGGGAGGGGTGTGTGCTGGGGAGGGGAGGCCGGAGGGGAGGAAGGGGGGTGAAGAGAGTTGAATGATTGAACTTTCTTGTTTAGTTTCTGCAGCGCTGAGGTTTCCCCCCTAGTCCAGTCCAGAACCAGATCGGAGCTTATCCGGGCGTCTCTTGCTCTCTGCGGCACCCCTTCCTTTCCTCAGCACCCACCCTCCGCGCAGCGATGGTGCTAAAGGATCCCGCCGTGTCTCTGACCCTTTTCCTTTGGATTACGGCTTCCTGGGGCTGCCTGGCTGCAGCTGCCGGGGTTGCTGCAGCTCGCAAGCAGGACGAGTCTTTCTCCACTGTCAGTGTCTACAGAGCCAGATGCACCTCCAGGTGCCTGAGCCTGCAGATCACTCGCATATCTGCCTTCTTCAAGCATTTCCAGGTACGGTAACAGCGCAGTAGGGAAAGAGAGACCCTGCACCCGCACCTTGCCCCCTCGCCACGCGCTCTCCACGCGTGCAAGCCCTCGGCACGGTGACTATGCTGGGCAGAGATCCCCAAGTCTGGAGAGTGCACGTTCAGGGTGGGGTGCTGTGGGGGGCGGGATGGGGTGCTAGTGAGTGTGTATTGGACGGCTTGGAGTTCATCGGCTCTTCTTTGCAAACTTCTCGGGCAGGAGTTTCCAAAAGAGGTTGCTTGTGCTACAGGATGCACATTTTCCCTACGTCTCTGCGATCGCCCCAGAGGTTGAGCAGGTGGAAACCCTTAATGCCAACACAAGGAACGCCCAGGGAGACCAGAAGTAGAATGAGTGGTATTCCGGACCCGTCCTCACGCTGTGCAAACAAGACTTTTATCCTGGCACAGGGTCTTGAGGGGCAGATCGCTGTGCTTGCTGCGTGTTTAGCTAAATGCTCCCATTGACTATTAATTGCATTTGTAAATGTCCTCGCCCTGCTGGAACCGGGGTTGTTTGTGCAGGCGTTGTTGGCAGGGTTATTTCACTGAAGCGGGCAGTTTGTGCTAGGGGAAGGTGACTTATGCAGACAGGGCAGCTCTCTTCCCTCTCATAGGTGCTCAGTTTGCTTTGCACTTCTGTCTCTGATAGCTACTTTGACAACACAGGACTTGCAGCCAAGAGCCTCCGAGGGCTCCTGAATTCATGCCCGGGCGGCAGGCGATATCCTGGCATGGTTCGCTGAGCGCACACATCTCTGGTTTTTAGAAGATTTAAGAGCGAAACTAGTGAAAACTAAATAGGACAAGACACTGGTGCCTTGCGGGTGTGTGTATGGGAGGGGGAGCAGGATTAAATGCTGAAGAAAGTCTGAGGGGCAGATGATCTGAGTTTTCTTTGTTCTGCTGTTAAGAAGCAAGTGTTTATTACGGTTCATTGTAGCATTGTAGTTGGATTTCTCTTATGTTCTACTTGAACATAAGAGGATGTTTTCTTAAGGGCGATGGCTAAGAGTTTGTAGCATCTGTTCCGATTTTCCAGAATAAAAGCGTTTGGGGAGTTGGTTGTTATAATCGAGCTACAGATTATGCGGCAGGCTATGAGGGACAAATGTCTATGTGGTGGTGGAGAAGATGATGATGATGGGGGAGGAATGGGACACGACTTTGGGATATAGGTCGAGGTGCATGAGGTCGAGACCTGTCTGGAGCAAAATGAACCACACCTAACTAAATTGGTTGGTCAAAAAGCATATAGAACCTCGCGGACTAGATCTTCTTAAGAAATCGTGTATCCAACTCGTTATGTCCACACCTTCCCGCTAGACTACCTCTCCCGTTCCGACCTCCCCACCTGTTTCGTGGTGATGAAAAGACTGGACTGAATCGACCAGAAGGAAATGGTGAAAACACTTTAAATTGAACATAAGAACAGCCCTATCTCCCCTTAATAAACTGGCCTCTCACCTATTTGAACAGAGGGACTCATTAGCATTGTAGAGATATGTCTCAAAACACGGATGGGGAAAAGGTGAGAGGCAGTTGATTGTGTTTCTTTGCTCTCTGTGCTTTTAGAGTGGATCGAAACAAACAAAAACTGCTAGGGAAATAGTTGCATAAAGTCGCTTTGTTTATCCAGAGCAAAGGAGTTCACATGAAATGTTGGGCTTTTTAAAAACCGGATCACTGATACATATTTTAAATTCAATTGGAAAATAAAACCCAAATGTTTTGATGTTTCGATTGCAACAGGAGCTTCCTAGTAGTATCTGTAGCTGCATTTAATAATAAAAAGCCTAGGAATGCAAAATAGCCCCTCTTAAATGGGGGTGGAGAGCTTGGGGTACTATAATGACTGTCCATATGAGAAAGAAAAGGCAAGGGGAAAGTATTTGAACCTGCATATTTGCTTGTGTGGCAAAGAGCACGTGCAGTCCCAAGGTTTTCCCTGAAGGTGTCCTGGATTTTGAAACTGCAAAGTGCTTGCTATGAAAATGTCTTCCTCTAAAGAAAACGTCTCGAAAGCACGAAAAACATGAAAAACAATTCTTTATCTTGGAGTGGGCTTAGTATTTTTTTATTGCACTGTCAATCGGTTGTAACTTATTTGTTTTAGAATTTCAGTGGCTAAGGCGCCAGTTTAGATCAAGCCAATTTCTAGTGAAAGGCTTTTTTTGTTTTTTCTTGGCATGATTTCTTTTCCAAAGTAAAACTGCTGACAGAATGCACATTGCCAAACAATACTGATTACATTTTAATTAGCTAGGGTGAAATAAGCTGCAAATTACTCAGTTAGGACTTAATAAAGGTCTGCTTTTTTTTTTGTAATCAATTGCAAATCTTGGAGTTTTAGCCCTAATTTAGCAAAGCACGATGAAATTAATCTAAATTACAGAGGATTAAACTCCCTTTAGATATGAAATGATTGTAATGTTTAGAAGAAAATGATCTCATTTATAAAAGTTAAGCTTCCCATTGTCTTTTAATGAAAGAAGGAAGGACTGTTTCATAGGGTGCATTCACATACAGACCTAGGCGACATTATTCAGTGATGAGAACTACCCTCAACTTCCATCTCTAAAGTAGCAGTTGCTGAAGTTCTTTCACTGCAGAGGATGTCACATTATCTCATTATCTGTCCCAGCCTTTGAAGTGACCCAAACATTAATTCAGCCCAACAGCAAGAGTAAAGTTCTGTATTGTCTTACTAAAGATCACATGAAGAACAGGCAGTGCCAGTGCTTAATTTGTAATGAAAGAGGTGCTGGGCCTCAAGCAATTGTTTTACTTTCATAACTGATGCAGCAAACCAGAAGTGCCAGGGCTATGAACTGCTAAACCAGGGGCCTGGGATAAATTAAGTACTGTGCAGTGCCTGTCTTAAGAAGATCTGCTGCTTTTCCTCATCCCCTCTATTGCAGTCACTCAGTAATTGGAGGCCAGCCAGATAGCTCTGGAGCACAGCAGTGGGTGGTGCTGCTGCTGAATGACACATGACTCCTGGGAGCTGCCCTGCATTGTAGAGTGAAGGGTGCTAAAAACAGATCATTTAGGATGTGATAGCAGAAACATCGTCATCTGAACAATGAAGAAATCAGTGAAGGGTAAGGATTATTTCTGTAATTCCAGGCGATTCTTTCCCCCATTGTCCTACCTAGAGCTAGTCAATATTTTTCAAATTTTCAAAATTTTGACTATATTTTTCGTGAAGAAAATGGAATTATCACCATTTTCATCATTCTTTAAATCACCTCTAGTTTTGACAGGCCATTGAAACTCTCTGTTTTGTTTAACTTCACTGCCTCACTTTCTCCATGGAAATGATAGTATTTAACTATCTCTGAGGGGTGTCTGACACCTGAGGTACTCCTATGATGCAGTCCCACACACTTATTTAAGGGTGCATCTTCACTAGGAAGAAGGTGTGTTCTAACCATGTTTTAGCTAATGTGTGGTAAAAACTCTTGGTAAGACAAGGTAATTTTTTAGTTTTCATACACATTAGCAAGTTCTATCCTGTGGTCCCCATACTCACTGATGTATATGAGCACCTCACAATCTTCAGTGAGCAAATTAGGGAAACCAAGCAAACTAGGGAAATATGGTTTTGACAAAAGTACTATAAGGTGGGTGCAAAACTGGTTTAAAGGCTGTACTCAAAGAGTAGTTATCAATGGTTCAAGTCAAACGGTGAGACTGTATTTAGTAGGATCCCACAGGGGTCAATCTTGGATCCAGTACTAGTCAATATTTTCAGTAATGACTTGGATAATGAAATGGAGAGTATGCTTATAAAATTTGCAGATCACATCAAACTGGAAGGGGTTGGCAAGCACTGTGGAGAACAGGATTCGAATTCAAAACAACTTTGCCAAGTTGGAGAATTGGTCTGAAATCAACATGGTGAAATTCAATAAAAAGAAGTGCGAAGTATGTCAGTTAGGGTGTGATACTGTTGTGAGAAAGGCTAATGTCATTCTGGGGTGTATTAACAGGATGCATTAGGTAAGACATGGGTTTTTTGTCTTAATCTACTCAGCACTGGTGGGGCCTCAGCTAGAGTACTATGTCCAGTTATGGGCACCACATTCTAAGAAAGATGTGAACAATTTGGAGAGAGTCCAGATGAGAGCAACAAAATAGATAAAAGGTTTAGAAAACTTGACCTATGAGGAAAGGTTTAAAACTTGTTTAGTCTTGAGAAAAGAAGACTGAAGGTGGACCTGATAAAAGTCTTCATGTATAACTCCTGGGGAATTCTGCGCAAAAAAATTTAAAATTCTATGCACATTTTAAAATCCTGCATTTTTGGGGGGTCAAAATAATCATCACAGGCAACTGGAGAGCAAGTGAGGGCTGGGGACTCAAACTCGCAATTTATACTGTCTATTGACCATCTCCAAAAAGGTCAGTCTCAAACAGTTCATGGAGCACATTTTGATAGGAAACTTTTTCAGTCCAAAAATTTAGACCAGTTCTAATTACTAAAGTACCATAAGCATTTCTAAGGCCATACTGTCCTTTACAATAAAGCTCCTTTACCCCACTCTGGCAATGTAAAGGAGCCTTAAGATTTTTACACCTGTTTTATACTTCTGGGTCAATTCACTAAGAACAATGGGAACAATTCAGTAAGCAGACAGGCTGCTACATTCCCCTCTGCCTGAGGGAACAGAGCCTGTCCCATGCCTATGT
Organism: Chelonoidis abingdonii; assembly: GCF_003597395.2. Taxonomy (NCBI): domain Eukaryota; kingdom Metazoa; phylum Chordata; order Testudines; family Testudinidae; genus Chelonoidis; species Chelonoidis abingdonii. Next base: position 238,003,417 of record NC_133769.1, read on the forward strand.
TTTCAGAAATACCCCAAAGCCCTTCCTCTACACGCCGAGCGTGCTGCAATAACGAATGAGAGGGACAGAGTGTCTGTCTCACACACGACTACCAGCTCCTCCCCCCCAGGCAATGATTTACATCTCTACCAGCTGTTCTTGGTGCCCAAACTGAGCAGTCTGCACTGCCAGGGAGTGGGCCCATGACAGCTCTTGCGGCTTCCCTTTGCTTCCCCCGTCAGAAGTCATTTTTCTGTGGGTAAGCAAAGAAATCTGCAGCGGCCATGAATTCTGTGCACGTGCAGTGATGCAGAGTTCCCCGAGGAGTAATATATGTTAAGGGCTATTATGAAGAGAACTGTGATCAGTTGTTCTCCATGTGCACTAAAGGTAGGACAAGAAGTAGTGTGATTAATCTGCGGCAAGGGAGATTTAGGTTAGGTATTAGGAAAAACTTGCTAACTTGGTAAGGAAGGAAGCACAGGCTTCCAGGGGAGTTTGTGGAATCTCCATCACTGGAGATTTTTAAGAGCAAGTTAGACAAATCCCTATCAGAGATGGTCTAGTTTTACTTGATCCTGCCCCTGCACAGGCAGCTGAATTTGGTGACCTTTTCCGGTCCCTTCCAACCCTACATTTCTATGATTCTCACTTATCTTTGACCCTGGATTGACAAAGAGTTATTGGAGCAGGGGCCATTGGCCTTGGGTCTCTCATCTGTCAGTCAGGTGCCCTTACCAGAGTCATTCTCATACTGTCCCTCCCTCTGTATCTCTGTCTCTCTCTCTGACCCAATGACCAGGGGCAGCTCTAGACATTTTGCCACCCCAAGCATGGAGTCTCTGCTGGTCCACTGAAGCCGCGGGACCAGTGGACCCTCCACAGGCAAGCTGCCGAAGGCACCCTGCCTGCCGCCCTAGCGGCGACTGGCAGAGCACCCCCCGTGGCTTGCCGCCCCAGGAACGTGCTTGGAGCTCTGGTGCCTGGAACCACCCCTGCCAATGACGCATTAAGTATTTATCTGAAGTGGAATAGCTTCAACAGGAGAGATTAAGGGTACCCCACAACAGAATATCCTGTAACCCAGTGATTAGAATACTCTGCAAGAGGCGGGAGATCTCACTTCAAATTCTTTCTCCCCATGAGTGGGGAATTGAACCTGATTCTCCCACATCCCTGGTGAGTGCTCTAACCACTGAGGTAAAAGTAATAAGGTGGGCAGTAGCAGCAGCACCATCTTCCTTGGCCATTTTGCCTGGAGTAAGGCCTATGCCTAACTCATTCGTACAAGAAATGCCTTAGGCACCTGAACTGTCTGACTTGGGAAGAGGGGTTGCTGGCTATGAATTGATAGTTGAGATAGGCACCTCCCTGCAGCCCAGACTTAGACACCTATCTCTCTGAGAGGAGTGGGGTTTAGAACACACCTTTTTTCTCAGCATCTACCATTGGTGAGTTTACACATCTCCCTTGCCTAGTGGGCTGTCTTTTGTGGATTGCATTCAGAGGTGCCTCTCTCTTGCCATTCATTGTATAGGGAGCTGAGGGCTCTAACTCAGGCTTTATGAATCACATTGTTCCTGTGATTTTCTAGGTGTCTAAAAGTTAGATGTTGCAATGCTCAGCATTCCAATGCCTAAATCCTTTTGTGGATCTTAGCCTGTGATTATTATAAATAGCTTCTTGGGTGATATGATCTGCCAGAGGTAAGGAGTTGGCTTGTTAAGGATTTAGTTTTACACAAACCACTGCAGTTTTTCTCCAAATGTCTTGCTCTATTCTTTTCTACCAAAACTTGAAAGAATCCTGTTCTTCTAAGGGCTAAATCGTTAGATCCTTGTATTTTAGGCAGTGTACTGAAAATTAAAGGCATGTAGCAGAGAAGACAGTTCCATACATGTATGTACTTCTTATATGCCCATGTGCTTCTGCAAACCACATAAATATGTTAGGCCAGATTCCTGGCTTACTTGCGTCTGCAGTTTACCTTAAATATAATATCTGAGAATATTTGTATTTTCAAGGAGGAGAATATGGGATGTATAGTTCTAATGAGGAATAATCAAGCCACTTAGTATAAACATTCGTTATATTCAGTAAACAATAATTATACTGTGGTGAGAGAATATTCTCATCATTCTAAATGTGCCATTCTCCTGTCAACAAATGAATTTAGGAGAGGTACAGTTTTTGACAGACGAAATAAGACACATTTAAAAAAAAAAAGTCTCCAATTTTGCTGTGATGTTGTACTCCATGTGCTTTATAAAAATGTTTATAAGTGTGAGTATGATGTAACTGGAATATGCTTTATGTAAAAGGTCTCTTGTAAGGTATCATTACAAAGCTTATGATCTACTGAGTGTGTTCTCCCATTTGTTTGCATGTATTGTTTCTATGCCTGGAGTTAGGAGAATAAGATATACACTTGTATTACTGATGTAAACATGTTAAGTGGAAGCCATTAAGGGTGCTTCAGAATTAATCACCTGTAAATGGCTCTGTTTACTTGCAAATCTTATGGTACCTGCCAGCCAGCCTTGGAAGAATGGAGAATAGGGGTCTCATAGAACATGTCACCATGTTACCTGGTACTGCAATCCATTTAAACCTGATGCTTTTCCATTTAGAAGAAGGAGTGGGGACCCAGATTCCCGCCTGGTGCCAAAGCTATAAGACGGGGTGGAAGAGAACAAAGGAGGTAGCTAGTCATGAGAAATCCCTGAGTTACCCGAGCTGGAACTAACAAGGACTGTACCAGGAAAAGGGTTGGGCCTAGACTAGGAAGGAGTCTAGTCTGTGAAAGAAGCTTATTGGGGCAGGGAAGGAGAGGCCTGGCAGCCGGGCTCCGGTTTTTTTGCCTCAGTGCGGCGGCACTCCAGGTTTCCCCTTTATTCCTGCCTCCTGGGTGTGTGTGTCCCTTCTGCATGAGCCCCAGCCACTCAGGGCTGATAGCCAGAGCTCTTAAAAAAAATCCACACAGCTTGTGCCTCCCTTGACACATTCCCGTGCCTCCCTTGGACGGCCCACCCCATAGTTTAAGCACTGCTGATATAGATAATAACATTATGATATTTTTGTTCATTCTTTAACTGCTTCTTAATATGGTCTTACATCTTGTATTCTTTTCTGACTAGTTTTTGACATCTAGATTTCTTACTTGAATGATTATAGTTAACTTCAAATTCAATGATCTCTCTGAAAAGCTCAACTTGTTGCTGTAAATATGCACTTGCACTTCAGTTTCATTTGCACAGACTGCCTACTCATCTAGCTTTGTTAGGTCTTTCTCAGGTTTCTCTTTAGACTACCAAATAAATGTGTGTCAGCTGCCGGTTTAGCCATTTTAATATTTAAATCCTCTTGTGTTAAATAATGCTGATCCTAGCAGATATCTTTGGGGCACCCCAGTGGTAACTTTCTTCCATTTAGACAACCTTATCATTTATCCAAACTGTTTGTCTTCTGTTTCTTCACCAGTTTCTAATTCCAGATAGAATGTTATCTCTCACCCTATGACTACCTAGTTTCCTCCTTTCTAGAGGAACTTTCTCAAAGGCTTTTTGAAAATCCAAATCCTCTTTTCACTAGATTGTTTGTAACGTATAGAATTCAGTGTTGGTTTGGCTATCTAGTCTTATATTTAGTTTAATCTTCTTGAGATTCATGGTCATAGACTCAGGAGACGTACAGATATGCTAATCCTTTTGAAGGACAGAATCTGAGTGGATCAACAGTTTAGACTGGAGACTGATGGTAGCACATCAAAAGCACAAATCATTCAAAATGTTGGAAAACTAAATCATGGATCTGAGACAGTATTAAAGCTTTAAGGCAGAATCTAGTTCTGTGATATGAGTCACTCTGATTTCAATGGGAGCTTTGCCCACTTTTCACAAGGCTGAATTTGCTCCTAATAATCCTGCAATTTTGACTGATCAAATTTGGAATCTTTAAGTTTGGACAGTGTCCCTTTAAATGTGAAGTACTTTTGTCTGATCATGTCTTAAGTGTAACTTAACTGTACAGAAAAATAAGGAAACAATGGATTTATTGAGAAATAAAAGTTGGCAAGGTACTTCCATCCTGCTACATTTTGCCTGTGGCTGCCTAAACATTCTTAAAATAATACTTGTTACTGTCATGCCCTTCAAAAACAATTTTAGTTTTATTTTAGATAGTCTGACCTACAGACCTGATACAAAAATACATTTTCAATGGGAATACTGTTAAAGCTTATATCAGGCCCAGTATTGATGTAATTTTTAAATCTGGAAATGTAATTCAGAGAAAGAAATATTCAACTTTTAAAAAGTAAATGGATACATTTTTTTCTTGCAGTCTATAGCAGCATGCTAAAGGTTAAGGAGGGCTAAATCTGTGAGATACTTATTTTAAATTTAACTTATTAAAACATCATTCACTATCTGGATATGGACTATTTCTGTGATTAACTTGTGTTCTGAAATGCATTTAAAATGTATTTGGTTTAGTAAGCTTCCTATGAGGAAAAAATCAATGAGCATCTATGATAGCTTAAAAACCAGACTGATTTTCCTGTATGTTGAGCATTTGTAATTTTGCAGAGGGCAAATTTCCTAAGAGTGAATGTCAACTTTGTAGGCCTGGGAAAGGGGATTATTATTTACAATCTGGTCCTCTTCTTGTGTGACATAAAAAGCATGTTAATTTTTTGCTTCCACTGTTATCTGGAATTATTAGAGATCCAGCTCTGTAAACAGAAAGGATAATCTTTTAGAATTCCTATTTTTAAAGGCAAAATGATGACTAATGGATGTAGCCTAGGAGATAGGGGTATAATGAAAGAGAGGAAACGTTTATATTTACTTAGTTATTCAGTACTTAGCAATGAATAACTTAGTGGGTCCTCTGAACAGGTGTAAATCTTATGGCAAAACAGGACTCAGAATAGGACGTAATACTATGGAACTGCATTCTGCCATGTGATCATGATTCTAAGGAATGGTAAGAGAGAAAACGGCACAATAAAGATAATGGATTACAAGAGAGCAGACTTTAGCAAACTCAGGGAATTGGTAGGTAAGATCCCATGGAAAGCAAGTCTAAGGAGAAAAACAGTTCAAGAGAGCTGGCAGTTTTTCAAAGGACACAGGAGCAAACTATCCCACTGAGTAGGAAAGACAGGAAGTATGCCAAGAGACCATCCTGGCTTAACCAGGAGACCTTCAATGATCTGAAACTCAAAAATAAGCCCTACAAAAAGTAGAAATTCAAATTACAAAGAATGAATAGAGACAAGTAACCCAAGTATGTAGGGACAAAATTAAACTGGTCAAAGCACAAAAATGAGATTAAACTAGCTAGAGACATAAAGGTTAACAAGAAAACATTCTACAAACATTCTACAAATACATTCTACAAATACATACATAGAAGCAAGAGGAAGACCAAGGACATCATAGGTCTATTATTCAATGCCGCGGGAGGGAACAATAACAGAAAATGTGGAAATGGCAGAAGTGCTAAATGACTTTTTTTATTTTTGTTCTGATCAAAAAGGTTAGTAGCAAATGGACATCTAACATAGTGAATACCAGTGAAAATGAGGTAGGATCAGAGGCTAAAATAGGGAAAGAACAAGTTAAAAATTATTTAGACAAGTCAACTATCTTCAAGTCACCACTAATTGATGACATATGTCCTGGAATACTCAAGGAGCTGACTGAGGAGACATCTGAGCCATTAGCATTATCATAGAGAAGTCAAGGAAGAGAGATTCCAGAGGACTAGAAAAGGGCAAATTTAGTGCCAATCTATAAAAAGAGAAATAAGGACAACCTGAGGAATTACAGACCAGGGAGCGTCACTTCAGTACCCGGAAAGGGAATGGACCAAATAAAAATGAAGCAATCAATTTGCGAATACCTAGAAGATAACAGGGTGAGAAGTAACATTCAGCATGGATCTGTGAAGAACAAATTGTGTCAAACCAACCTAATAGCTTTCTTTGACAGGGTAGCAAACCTGATGGATACGGGGGGAAGTGGTAGATGTGGTATAGCTTGACTTTAATAAGGCTTTTGACACTGTCTCACATGACCTTCTCATAAACAAACTAGGGAAATGCAATCTAGATGGAGCTACTAGAAGGTGGGTGCATAACTGGATGGAAATGATTCCTAGAGAGTAGTTATCAGTGGTTCACAGTCAAGCAGGAAGGGCATATTGAGTGGGTTCCTGCAATGATCATTTCTGTGTCCAGTTATGTTCAATCAATGATTTAGATAATGGCATAGAGAGTACACTTATAAAGTTTGCAGGTGATACCAAGCTGGAAGGGGTTGCGAGTGCTTTGGAGGATAGGATTAAAATTCAAAATGATCTGGACAAACTGGAGAAATGGTCTGAAGTAAATAGGATGAAATTCAAGGAGAACAAATGCAAAGTACTCCACTTAGGAAGGCACATCAGTTGCACACATACAAAATGGAAATAACTGCCTACAGAAGAGTACTGCTTGAAATAGTGACATAATATAAATAACATTTAACTCCGCGGTGGGAAGAACGTCTCAACAGCCCAACACTGTGGCTATTAATTTCAAGGGAACTACGCCAAAATGAGGGGTTAGTTAAACAAAAGTTAAAAGGTTACAGGACTTAAAGTGAAATCCCGCAAGCTGCATGGGTGCTTTTTAAAGACCATAATAGAGGCCAACTTCAATGTATACCCCAATTAAGCACACAGTTAAAAGAACTAAAAGAGCCACCGTGGCTTACAACCATGTAAAAGAAGCAGTGAGAGATAAAAAGACTTCTTTTTAAAGAGGGAAGTCACAATCCTAGGAGGCAATAGAAAGGAGATAAACACTGCACAAATTAAGTGCAGGAGTAAATAAGAAGCCAAAGAGGAGTTTGAAGAACAGCTAGCCAAAAACTCCAAATGGTAGTAACCAATATTTTTAAGTACATCAGAAGCAGGAAGCCGGCTAAACAACCGTGAGGCCGCTTGACGATCGAACTACCAAGGAGCACTTAAAGATGATAAGTCATTGCCGAGAACTAAATAGGTTCTTTGCTTCAGTCTCTGAGCCTAGAGGATGTGGGGAGATTCCCAAACGAGCTGTCTGTTGTGGTGGACAATCTGAGGAACTGTAAGATTGAAGTGTCATTAGAGGAGGTTTTGGAATTAATTGATAACTCAACATTAACAGGTCACTGGACCGATGGCATCACCCAAGGTTTGAAGAACTCAATGTAGTTGGGAACTATTAACTAAGGTTTGTAACCTGTCCTTTAATCGGCTTCTACCCAATGATGGGAAGTTAGCTAATGTAACGCAATATTTAAAAGGGCTCGAGGTGATCCGGCATTACGCCGTAGTCTAGCGTTGGTTGGGCAAATTAGTTGAACAATAATTAAGATAACAATTGTCAGCACCATAGAAATATAATTGTTGAGCAATAGTCAACATGGTTTCTGTAAAGGGAAATCGTTCTTGCTAATCTAGTAAGTTCTTTGAAGGGTCAACGAACATGGACAGGGGGATCCAGTGGACGCGAGTAACTTAGATTTCCGGAAAGCCTTTGACTGGTCACTCACCAAAGGCTTCTTTACGTAAATTAGCTGTCATGAGATAAAAGGAAGGTCTTTCATGGATTGAGAACTGGTTAAAAAGGCAGGGAAACAAAGGATAGGAATTATGGTAAATTCTCAGAATCGAGAAGGTAACTGTGGAGTTCCCAGAGTCAGTCCTAGGACAATCCTATTCAATTTATTACACATGATCTGGAGAAAGGGGTACACGTGAGGTGGCAAAGTTTGCAGATGATACTTAAACTACTCAAGATAGTTAAGACCAAAGCAGATTGTGAGACTTCAAAAAAGATCTCACAAAGTAAGTGATTGGGCAACAAAATGGCAAATGAATTTAATGTGGATAATTGTAAAGTATGCACGTTGGAAAAATAACCTAACTATACATACATATGATGGGGCCTAATTTAGCTACAAACAAGTCGGAGAAAAGATCTTGGAGTCACCGTGGATAGTTCTCGGGAGATCTCCACGCAGTGTGCAGAGGCAGCCAAAACAACAGGATGTTAGAGTCATAAAAAGAGGATAGAGATAAGACTGAGAGTAATTATTGCCCTTATATAAATCCATGGTATGCTCACATCTTGAATACTGTGTACATATATGTCTCTTCACCTCAAAAAGATATCTAGCACTAGAAGTTCAGAAAAGGGCAACTAAAATGATTAGGTTTGGAGAGGTCCCATATGAGGAAAGATTAAAGAGGTAGGCCTCTTCAGCTTGGAAAGAGGAGACTAAGGGGGATATGATAGAGGTATATATCATTGAGTGATGTGAGAAAGTGGATAAGGAAAGTTATTTACTTTCACATAATACAAGACTAGGGGTCACGAAATGAAATCAAGGCAGCAGGTTTAAAACAATAAAGAAAGTTCTTTTCACGCAGCGCACAGTCAACTTGTGTGGAACTCCTACCTGAGGAGGCTTGTGACTAGGCTATAACAGTGTGTTAAAGAGAACTGGATAAATTCATGGTGGTTAAGTCAAAAAGGCTATTAGCCAGAGATGGGTAAGAATGGATGTCTAGCCTCTGTTTGTCAGAGGATGGAGATGGATGGCAGGAGAGAGATCACTTGATCATTGCCTGTTAGGTTCACTCCCTCCAGAGCACCTGGCATTGGCCACTGTCGGTAGACAGATACTGGGCTAGATGAACCTTTGGTCTGACCTGGTACGGCCGTTCTTATGTTCTTATGAAAGGATCTGGGGTCATAGTGGACTATAAGCTAAATATGAGTCAACAGTGTTAAAAATGTTGCAAAAAAAGCAAACATTATTCTGGGACGCATTAGCATCAATGTTATAAAGAAGACACGAGAAGTAATTCTTCCACTCTACTCTGCACTGATTAGGCCTCAACTGAAGTACTGTGTCCATTTCTGGGTGCCATATTTCAGGAAAGATGTGGACAAATAGGAGAAAGTCCAAAGAAGAGCAACAAAAATGATTAAAGGTCTAGAAAACATGACCTATGAGGGAAGATTGAAAAAACTGGGTTTGTTTTGTCTGGAGAAGACTGAGAGGGGACATGATAACAGTTTTCAAGTACATAAAAGGATGTTGCAATGTGGATAGAGAAAAAACTGTGCATTTTAACCTGTGAGGATAGGACAAGAAGCAATCAGCTTAAATAGCCGTTAGGTTGGACATTAGGAAAAACCTCCTAATTGTCAGGGTGGTTAAGCCCTGGAATAAATTGCTTAGGGAGGTTGTGGAATCTCCATCACTGGAGATTTCTGAGGGCAGATTAGACAAACACCTGTCAGGGATGGTCTAGAGATAATATTTAGTCCAGCCATGAGGGAACTGGACTAGATGACCTCTTGAGATCCCTTCCAGTCCTATGAATCTATGACTTTGTGTTTCCCACAGCTGGGCCTTATGGTCCTACAAAGCCCTCTGTAGTCAAGATTACCACTGATTTCAGTTGGGTCAGATCAGACAGGAGAACTGATACTTGCTTTGTCAGCCAAGAAGAAGAACACTGTGAACCTTCTGTTCCAAGTGCAGTCCTATCCCTATTCCAGTCTTTTAATGCCCCAGAGATTAGAGGACAAGGAAAGAGGTCTGGGAATTTGAATATTACATTTTAGGCATCTGAGACTTGAAAATATCACGCCTTTTTTCCCTAATTAAAAAAACCCAAAACACAGAAAAAAAACACTGTATTTTTTGTGATGATGATTAATACATTGACCACCACTTCCTCCCTTCCTCCCCCCAAATATTTTTAGATATGAGGCAAAATCCTGCCCCTATTAACTTCAGTGGAAACCCCCACACTGATTTCAGTGGGCCCATGTAATGTTTGGATTGCAGTAGCAGTATAAGATATGTTTTCAGTTTTGAAAGCATTGTAATATAGAAAATTATTCATAGGTCTTCCAGGAAAAGAGGTAGTTGTGGTGGGACGAGATATGGTAGTGCCTTAATATGCTAAAATCTATTGAGATTACTACTAACCATATTGCCATACAGTACAAAAAGTTACAGGTGTGACATCCTCTGGCCCTAGTAATGTAGTGAAGTCACACTTGTAACTTTTTGTACTGTATGTCACACCACCAAAGACCTCACCCTTTCACACGCTTTCCACCTGTGCTTCTTTAGGCAGCTGATGTTACAATCAAGCTCCCAAGTTTTCAGGTGGATCCAATAATAGTATAGCATGGATGAAGGAACAGATGTCAGAATTTCTGTGAATAGACTTCTGCTGCTCACATTCACAAGTGAAACAAAGATTGAACTTGGTAGCAAGAACAGAATGGCAATAGCCTCTTACCTCTAACTAGTGCAACAACTGACTCCTCTCTCCTTGCTTATTTTTCTTTCACTATATAGATCTCTGTCTCTATTTCTTTTTTCCTGGATCCCTACCCCTCAGTTTTATTACAGAATAACCTCCAAAATAACACTTTTGAACTTTAAGGCTATGCTTTTACAAGTAATTACACTTGAGACACATTGCTGTGATTTGGCATTGCCACTGCCTTCCTGAGACAGAGCCCTGTAATTCACATTAATCTGTTATTATTTTTGTTATTGTTTATTTGTATTACTGGAGCTCCTAAGATCAAGACCTCATTGTGGTAGAACCTATACAGTCATTTATTGAAAAGTCCCTGCCCCAAGATCTTGTAATTTAGATTACAACAGACCACATCACAGGAATGAAACAAGCAAGATAACGATGGGAAGAAAGCTGGGAAGGGGGAGGATGAGGTAACAGTAAAAGCAGTCCCTAACACAGTGAGATTCAGTCATGGCTTTTTTAGAATTTAAGATCCGATATACAGCTTGATTCATCCCTGCAATGGAGTTATACTGGTGTAAAACTGGAGTAACACAGTAGTGAATGGCACCATAATCTGTTTTCCCTCATTTTTCTTAGTCACAAAGTATATAAATATAAAATAAAATAAATAACTATCTGGAGATATACCTATCCCATAGAGCTGGAAGGGACCTTGAAAGGTCATTGAGTCTAGTCCCCTGTCTTCATTAGCAAGACCACTTTTTGCCCCAGATCCCTAAATAGCCCCCTCAAGGAGTGAACTCACAAGGGTAGATTTAGCAGGCCAATGATCAAACCACTGAGCTATCCCTCCCCCTAAATATGTATGATATATTTACTTCTGATCCATACATAGCAGCTCTGTCAAGAGACCTGCATATAGGAACCTTGAACTGTCCCATATTCTTTCCGATTTAGTGATTTATTCCTGTGCTGCTATGAGCTAATAGATCATGAACTAACCAACAGTCCTTTGATCACTGTAGATCTGCAGCTGGTGAAAGAAGCATATGGGGTAGGTAAATTGACAGAAGCAGGTTGAAGCACTCTTTTGATGAAGAGATTGTATCCCTCTGTCTCTTTACACAGTGCTGAATATCAGCTCCACGACTCATTTTACAGAGTAGTTAAGGAAAGGGGATGTTTTTGTTGCATCCTAGTGGCAGGTGGCAGCCTGCCGTTGGATCTTCATAATTGATATTTTTTTTGAATTTTAAAGCAGCAGGAAACATAACAGGCCATTTGCAAGTCAGCTGTGTAAACACATCTTCCATCCAGTAACCAATGAATTCTTGATGAGCAAGGAGCATGTGAATGGTATTGGATGTTATGTACCTAGCATATTAGCTTATCATGCCATAAAGTTTCATTTAATCACACACATGCACACACACACACACACACACATATATCTTTAGTACTGAAAAGCACTGGAAAAAATTCATAATCGTGATCAAACCCTGGACAGTTATTTATAATTAGAAAATAGTTTGACTGTTTACCATAATTTTGGAAATCTTACCACTCTCTAATTTCTACTAGGTAAAAAGGCAGCAACCTAGTTCAGAACTGCAAGCTAAAACAATAAACTTCAGCCATTTTCTAACTCACAAAAGTAGGAAGTATTTGTAGTTTGTGAAATTCATACCGTCTGTCTTCGTTCAAGGGATGAAAACCATTACTTTCATATAAATTAGCATGTCCCTATGTAAAAAACCCAACAAACTGTACACTACTGTGTACTGACAGCCAGTAGCTCTTCTACAGTTTTTGGTCTTTCAGTTTTTCTTCTGATTTTTATTTGTTCATTTTCTGTTTATAAAATGTCCCCCATCTTTAAGATTCTCATGGTGGCATTTTCAGAAGAGTTCAATGTTGGTCAACTCTGTTGATCTTGTTTTGAGCAGGGGATTGGACTAGATGACCTCCTGAAGTATCTTCTAACCCTAATCTTCTATGATTCTATGAATTCTGGTCCTTTTGAAGTCAATGGTAAAACTCCCATTGATTTTAATTGGACTTAGACCAGTGGTCACCAACCCATTGATCGTGATCGACTGGTTGACCTGGAGCCTCTGCCAGTTGATTGTTATCTCTGGGCTGCTAAAAGTCTGGTGGCACAGCAGACCTCAGGGAGGCTGCCTGCCTGCCTTAGCCTCACGCTGCTCCTGGAAGTGTCTGGCTGCTGGCATGGCTCTGCAGCCCCTGGAGGGGAGGCAGCTCTGTGCACTGCCCCTGCCCCCAGCACTGTCCGCACAGTTCTCATTGGCTGGGAGGTTGCACTTTCAGGCGCAGGCAGCACATGGAGATCCACTGCTTCCCCCACCCCCCAGGGGCCACAGAGACATGCCAGCAACCAGATACTTCTGGGAGAGGTGTGGGGCCACAGCAGGCAGGCAGCCTGCCTGAGACCCACTGTGCTGCCATCCGGGAGCCACCTGTGGTAAGTGCCTTCTGGCCAGAGCCTCCACCTCGCACCCCCTTCTGCACCCCAACCCCCTGTCCTAGCCTGGAGCCCCCTCCTACAACAAACTCCCTCACCCTCTCGTGCACCCCACTACTCTGACCCATCTTGGACCCCCCTCCTGCACCAAACTCCCTCCCAGAGCTCACACCCCCACCCTCTCTTGCACTCCAACACTCTTTAGCAAAGCTTTTGATACGGTCTCCTACAGTATTCTTGCCAGTAAGTTAAAGAAGTATGGGCTGGATGAATGGACAGAAAATGGATAGAAAGCTGGCTACATTGTTGGGCTCAACGGGTAGTGATCAATGGCTCTGTGTCTAGCTGGCAGCTGGTTTCAAGTGGAGTGGCCCAAGGGTCAGTCCTGGGGCCGGTTTTGTTCAATATCTTCATTAATGATCCAGAGAATGGCGTGGACTGCACTCTCAGCAAGTTTGCAGATAACATTAAACTGGGAGGAGTGGTAGATACACTGGAGGGTAGGGATAGGATACAGAGGGACCTAGACAAATTAGAGAATTGGGCCAAAAGAAACCTGATGAGGTTCAACAAGGACAAGTGCAGAGTCCTGTACTTAGGACGAAAGAATTCTATTCACTGTTACAGACTAGGGACCGAATGGCTAGGCAGCAGTTCTGCAGAAAAGGACCTAGGGGTTACAGTGGATAAGAAGCTGGATATGAGTCAACAGTGTGCCCTTGTTGCCAAGTAGGCTAACGGCATTTTGGGCTGTATACATACGGGCATTGCCAGCAGATCGAGGGATGTGATCATTCCCCTCTATTCGACATTGGTGAGGCCTCATCTGGAGTACTGTCTTCAGTTTTGGGTCCCCATTACAAGAAGGATGTGGAAAAATTGGAAAAAGTCCAGCAGAGGGCAACAAAAATGATTAGGGGGCTGGAGCACATGACTTATGATGAGAGGCTGAGGGAACTGGGATTGTTTAGTCTGCAGAAGAGAAGAATGAGGGGGGATTTGATAGCTGCTTTCAACAACCTGAAAGGGGGTTGAAACCTGATGACAGAACAAGGAGTAATGGTCTCAAGTTGCAGTGGGGGAAGTTTAGGTTGGCTATTAGGAGAAACCTGGAATGGGTTACTTAGGGAGGTGGTGGAATCTCCTTCCTTAGAGGTTTTTAAGGTCAGGCTTGAGAAAGCCTTGGCTGGGATGATTTAGTTGGGAATTGGTCCTGCTTTGAGCAGGGATTTGGACTAGATAACCTCCTGATATTCTATGATTCTATTATTCTTCCTCAGGCCGGAGCCCCTCCTGTACCTAAACTCCCTCCCACACCGCATACCCCTCACCCCCTCCTGCACCCTAATCCCCTGCCCCAGACAGCGACCCTCCTGCACCCAAACTCCTTCCCAGAGCCTACGCCCCTCACCCCCCTTACACTGCAATCTCCGTACCAGCCCAAAGCCTTAATTTACTTGGTTTCTTGGAAAACATCAGAAAGCAACCATTCTAAAATTGAAAGTTTATTGGTCAAATACAAAAAGAGCAAGAAAGGAAACAAGCATGTATACTGAAACTGAAATTGAGTAATTATGTAAACCAAACTTAGTCAGACCCTATCAAACTCTTTCTCTTTTAGGCATTAAAATATCAGTCTCTTATTTTGATTAATAATCTTTCTTTGATGAAACAGGTTAATTTTATTCTCAGTCCTGATGTGTGAAGGACATTCATATATCCTGTCTTTAACAAACAGATAGACACGAGGTGGAGGAAAGATAGCATAGAAAAGATGGGTGAAACATGGCTTTGTTGATGTTTTTGGAACACTGGGGTGCTGATTAATTATGACTGGCTGCTGTGGCTGCGAAGTCAACCAAGGCATCTGATGCTTGGACCCTGGTTCACATTCTGGTCATGGATGTCATCTCAATCCTATCTCCATAGACAAGGCAGAGTTGGATGAATAGAGTATAATTGATTTCATGATTCAGCGAAAAACAGAGGGAATGAGAGATTGCATAGAAGGAAAGAACCGATGGCACCAGAAAACAACCCAAGAAGGGAAGGGAGAACCAGTACAGGGATCTTATGTCAGCTTTGTGGTGTGGACAATTAGATATCCCTACTGATGGACTAAAGACTGGATGTCATGATAATGTCATGACTTTCAGCACTTGCAGGTGAAAACAAAGTTCCTTAAACAAGAGAAAGGACAGGTGGCCTTCGTCTTAGGAAGAAAGTTCCTCAGACGGTCTGTTCCTTCTGACTTGAGATGGAGGAAGCTGAGCTTAGTCAAAATGAGATGCAATGCTAGCAGGTTCAGGGATGAGCTGGGGGGAAGATGATTTTTTTTTTCTTCACAGTCTCTTTTTAGGAAACCCAAAAGGAGTAAAAGTGGGTGGCATATTGTACCCTTATTATTTTGTCCACCAATTAAATACATTTCTGTAAGGCCAAACTTAGCATAGTTAACTTGCTTCCACACCTTCTTGCTTACTAAGTATGATCTCATTACAGTCCTTGAGAGTTATATGAGTTGGCCATTTTTTTGTGTGGACTAAGCTAGTTATGTTGTCTGGTGTTCTTGCACCTGTTCATAATATTCATTTATTGAGAGCAATTTCACCTGTTTTCCATGAACATAAGAACATAAGAACAGCCACACTGGGTCAGATCAAGGGTTCATCTAGTCCAGTATCCTGTCTTCCAACAATGGCCAATGCCAGCTGCCCCACAGGGAATGAACAGAACAGGTAATCATCAAGTGATCCAGTCCCTGTCGCTCATTCCCAGCTTCTGGCAAGCAGAGGCTAGGGACACCATTCCAGCCCATGCTGGCTAATAGTGTCTCTCCATAAACTTATCTAGTTCTTTTTTAAACCGTTATAATCTTGTCCTTCACAACATCCTCTGGCAAAGATTTCCACGGGTTGATTGTGCGTTGTGTGAAGAAATACTACCTTTTGTTTATTTTAAACCTGCTGCCTGTGAATTTCATTTGGTGACCCCTAGTTCTTGTGTTCTGAGAAGGAGTAAATATCATGTCCTTATTTACTTTCTCTACACCAGTCATGATTTTATAGACCTTAATCATATTCCTCCTTTGTCGTCCCTTTTCCAAGATGAACAGTCCCAGTCTTATTAATCTCTCCTCATATGGAAGCCATTCCATACCCCTAATCATTTTTGTTGCCCTTTTCTGAACCCTTTCCAATTCCAATATACCTCTTTTGAGATGGGGTGACCACATCTGCACATAGTATTCAAGATGTGGGCGTACCCTGGATTTAGAGGCAATATGATATTTCCTGTCTTATTATCTATCCCTTTCTTAATGATTCCCAACATTCTATTACGTTTTTTGACTGCTGCTTCACATTGAGTGCATGTTTTCAGAGAACTATCCACAATGACACCAAGATCTCATTCTTGAGTGGTAACAGTTAATTTAGACCCTATCATTGTATATGTATAGTTGGGATTATGTTTTCCAATGTGCATTGCTTTGCATTTATCAACATTAAATTTAATTTGCCATTTTGTTGCCCAGTTACCCAGTTTTGAGTGATCCTTTTGTAGCTCTTCGCAGTCTGCCTGGAACTTAACTATCTTGAGTAGTTTTATATCATCTGCAAATTTTGCCACCTCGCTGTTTACCCCTTTTTCTAGATAATTTATGAATATGTTGAATAGGACTGGTCCCAGTACAGACCCCTGCGGGATACCACTATTTACTTCTCTCCATTCTGAAAACTGACCATTTATACCTACCTTTTGTTTCCTATCTTTTAACCAGTTACAAATCCATGAAAGGACCTTCCCTCTTATCCCATGACAGCTTACTTTGCTTAAGAGCCTTTGGTGAGGGACCTTCTCAAAGGCATCTGAAAATCTAAGTACATTATATCACTGGATCTCCCTTGTCCAAGTGCTTCTTGACCCCCTCAAAGAATTCCAGTAGATTGGTGAGGCATGATTTCCCTTTACAAAAAAACATGTTGACTCTTCCCCAACAAATTATGTTAATCTGTATGTCTGATATCGAAGTTACGCTTACTGGCCTGTAATTGCTGGGATCACCTCCGGAGCCCTTTTTAAAAATTGACATCACATTAGCTATCCTCCAGTCATTTGGTACAGAAGCTGATTTAAATGATAGATTACAGACTACAGTTAGTAGTTCTTCAATTTCACTTTTGAGTTCCTTCAGAACTCTTGGGTGAATACCATCTGCTCCTGGTGACTTATTATTTTTAATTTCTCAGTTTGCTCCAACCTTCTCTAACGACACCTTAATCTGGGATGGTTCATCAGACTGATCACCTAAAAAGAATGGCTCAGGTTTGGGAATTTCACTCACATCCTCTGCTGTGAAGACTGATGCAAAGAATTCATTTAGTTTCTCCTCAATGACTTTATCATCCTTGAGTTCTCCTTTAACATCTCGATCATCCAGTGGCCCCACTGGATGTTTGGGAGGCTTCCTGCTTCTGATATACATGGTTAATTCACAGGCAGACAAAAAGTCATAAGCTATTGTGACATCTAATTAACTTTTGCACCATTTCACAGTTGAATTTAGAGTACACTTTGTAGGCCCAATTGTCACAACAGTGTCCATACAAATACAAGAAACAATATATTAATTAATGACATGTAAAATGAATTCCTTGAGTGCCATCTTAATGCATCATCCTCACATCATTCTCCACAGTTCAAGGCCAGAATTAATAGATGAACCTTGAACCAATAGAATAAGCTATGTCATGAAGATAAAATCAAAGCTGGTTTTGTTGGGCCAACAGAGAGAGTGAATTCCATAGTCAAGCCAGGGCCATTTTCTGAAAATGACCTGCAACCTAGCAGCTAGAGTTTGAATCAAAGGACAGAGCATTAGAAGAAATTA
The DNA here is from genome assembly GCF_003597395.2 of Chelonoidis abingdonii. NCBI lineage: Eukaryota > Metazoa > Chordata > Testudines > Testudinidae > Chelonoidis > Chelonoidis abingdonii. Next base: position 238,021,101 of record NC_133769.1, read on the forward strand.
TTCCAGATGGTCTTATCTCCCACAATGGTAGACTGCGGGAGTAGTTGCCTCTAAGGTAGCCAGAAACCACCATTCAGGACATTTAAATCAAGATCAACAGTTCAAATTTAAACCAGAAGTGAAATAGGAACCAGTTTATAATTATTACGGTAACGTGCATCCAGATTCAGAAATATCCCCAAATTGTAAACCTCATCAACAAATGCAAATCCCACTATTTGGGGGTGGATGTCAATCCTTCATACCTTTAAGATGCTTGCCCATACCTATTGGCATACATCTTGTCAGGATGAAGCCTCAGACAAATCATTCTCTTCCAAGCCTCTTTCAGTGCCAAACATGAAGAAAGCAAACAGACCACACTTTCCAGGCGCAGTGGAAAGGATAGATACATTTAAACGTCATCAACGTAGTGATAGTATTGCAACCCAACACACCTCATTATGTGTCTTACCAGCCTCATACATGCAGGAAGATTGATAAAGTGGGATAAAATGGGGAATAACACATTAATGATGTTAGTCATATTGCTTAATGCGATACTGGAAGGTGTTCAGATACTACAGTGATGAGCATGGTATAAGAATCGGAATAGAATAGAATGGGATGAGGGTTCTTGGGCAGATAAGAAGTTGCCTAACAGCAGTACCTGGGACCTTCCAAAGATGGAGCCATTGTAGCATTATATAATGCTACAGGGTTGGATGATTTAAGGAAAAACTACTGGTCTGTGGTGTCAAGCACTGCTTAGCAAAAGCTACAATATGCTGGAAAAAGGGAATTTGAGTTTATTTGAATTTTCTGCGTTTGAGCATAAGTTATATATATTGTGTTTGTGTGTTAGGAAGTTTGTCTTGAGACCATGGAAAGAATATATAATTCAGTTGCAGACTTGAGAGCTGGTTCAAAGAATTCCATATCCAATTCTGCATTTTTCAGAAGCCATTAAAATGCTATGGATCATGCAGAGGTCTAAACTGAAAGATGGCTTTGAGATCTAAAACATTACAAAGTTTCCAACAATTAGAGCGCAAACGAGCTTGTTTATTTTTTACTTCCTTTACCTGATGCTAAAAACATTTGAAACACGACTTGTCAGTAAATGATTCCTCTGCATACCAGTTACACCACAGATGACCGAGGATGTGTCAGTGTCAAATAGTTCAGTCTTGTCCTGAAGGGATAGATATTTTCTTTTTATAGTACGTCCTCATTTACCAGTTGTTAGACTGTCCTCTGAGCCACTGATAAATGAAAGGCTTTCTGATTTCTAAAAAGCTTTATCAGAATATGATAGAGAGAAATTCTAACTTAATTCTTCCTCTGATTTCTGCCACTGAAAATCATTATTATAGAGTGATTTGGTAGCTCCCCGTACTTCAGGCTTGCATAATAGTTACCATTCTGTTCCATTGTTTTAACATTTAACATTTAACATTTCAGGTTGATTTCTTTTTTTCCAGAATTGGTCTCTGGTTTTATTTCCGGATAGATGATTTTTTTTTCCTGTATGGTTTCAGCAAAATGTTTCAGGTGTATTGGCATGAGAAGGGCAGGAAAAGGAGAAAAGAAACACCTTTCTAATGATCAGAAAATGACGTGACCGTTTAAAAACAGCTAAGGCATTAAGATGAGGGATAGGGAGAAAGAGTGTAACAACTGAAATTTGTCCTGGAAAAAGCCCTTAGGGAGGAAAAGTGTCTTTAAGTGTTCTGGTGAAAACTGGTTTGGAATTGACTAAGTCTTTGAGCCTTTGAAAATAGCCCTTCACGCACAATACAGTTCTGGGTTTACTCTTAGAACTTTTCCAAATATTCAGAGTGAAGATGGGCTGTGCTGTAGGTTCACACTCAATTATTTGGTTCCTGAATTACCACAAATTGGTTAGGATTCATGTCCAAACCTTTCTGGGAAACTGGTAGACCTGGTAGATGGGATGCTTCTCATCCTCATCCTGTGTTCTTAATGAGGCAGGGTTACTGTGGAAAAGAATTAATTAATTAATTAAAAGAAATAATTAAGGCGGGCATTGTAATACATATGCAAAAGAGAGCCATATTAAAGTTACATGGGCTACTTTAATATTGGCGTTTCCCAATTTGTGAGAGCTTTGTTTTTCAACTTTAATAATATTCTCTTAGCACACTTAGCAACCTGAGAGACAAGTGAAGCACCCTGTAGTACTAATATTCTGTATATGCTAGTTGAACAGAGTCCATGAAAGTCATTTATATGGCCACCATGTAGTACGTTGTATTTAGCATGCTAATTGATGAAGTATAATGAAATAAACCAAAGGTGAAAACTTGCTGAGTTTAACAGAGGCTTGGAATTAAATTGCAATACTAATAGCTAGATTGTGCCAATAGGCTCAGCCCTGCAATCAGTAATATGGCCAACCCAAACACATGGTGATAGAATCTTTCTGCTATACAACACTATCATGTGCTCTTACATGCCATATATTTTATAGATAAACTATTTTAGATCACCACTGTTTCTTGTATACTTGGCTCTTCAAGGGCATGAGGTATTGGAATCTGAACCCTGTCATTGATCCAGGAATGAATACTGCCCAAGCTGAGCCTCAGACCATTGTAATTTCCAGAGGAAAATGTCAGAGTCTGGAGGAATGATGAGAAATTTCTCTTGTATGTTGATATATATGGGACAGCACATCCCTCGTCCCACGCTGCTTCCCGCAGCCCCCATTGGCCTAGAATGGCGAACCACAATTGTCCTAACCTGTGGATGAGGCAGGTAAACAAACTGGCCCGGCCTACCAGGGGGCTTACCCTGGTGGGCTGCATGCCAAATGTTGCCAATCCCTGTTTTAGATGCTACTCAGCTATTTGGAGTATTGGAAGTAGTTTTGGGAGAGATGGATTAGTGGGCAAAGCGCAGGTGAGTGGAGTACACGATAAATACATTTTATCCCAAGTATCTTTGCAATGTACCACGAAATCCATAATTAATTATATTATGTATATTATATATTGCTGTTGTACAATCGAAGATTAATATATATTATCATGTTTTCCTTTACAAAAGCAAATTAATTTGCAATATAAGTTGCACACAAATGTTTCCCAGACCTGGAACATTGCTGAACTTTTAAATGTATGTAGTTTATGGCTCAGTCATACTTTAATGTGATTACTAATACAGTCCAAATATGGCTGCTATATTTTGTGAAATGTGTGTAGTTGTTTTTCGCTCTGGTACAAAAAATATTTCCAGGAGGTTACATCCTGGTAAATTCTAGATGAATGTTACTTTGCTAGTTTATTTTTTCATATCTAGTGAACTCTATTGTGCACCTTGACAGAAAAGCTAAAGTGGAAGCATTATGTATCCTGAGGAAATATAGTTTACAGAAAAGTGCACAGTAAGCCAAATCTTGGTTTTCTTATTCATGTAAGTAGATTCTTTGACTTCAATGGGACTATGGACTTGAGGAAAGTAAGCAGGGTTTGTCCCAATGCATATTAAATGCTTTTGAATATGAGATTCCATATTCTGCCTTCAAGTTATCATTATTTGCTCTTGGTTCTTTGTCTCATACTCCTTATTGAACTTTATTTTAAATCTAAAATTTTCTTTCATAATGTGACTGAAACTGCTGCTGAATAAAGTAAAACTTCATTGATAGGGGATGACTTCTAGAAAGTGTCGCGGAGTAGTTCGTAAAACCACAAGAAGGCAGTCATAACTCACAAGTGCTGCAGAAATGGAAAAGATTGTCTGTGCTCATTTGTTTATACAGCTTTGTTTTTCTAGTAGTTTTTTGTGTCCATTTATAGTAAACGCTGGTAGAAGGAAGAAATATAATCTTCATTAAAGGCCTAAATTAAACCATAACAATGTATGGTATATAATTTTAAGACTACTGATCTCCTGTTCATTCTTCTGTTAATGAGGTTTAGATTTTGACAGCTGTCTCTCTAGGTGATTATTAACTATGATGGCCAGTGAAGAAACACTGAGGTCTCTGGAGTTTTTGTAGCACTAGATCTTGACTTTATTTTTTTATTAAATCACTCAGAAAAGTATTGATCAATTTTATTTTGCTGGCTCATATCTTTTTGATGTGTTATGGGTTGTAGCTTTACAGATTTCACTGTAAACTAGAATAAACACAGTCTCTTAGGTATGTCATAAATAGATAGCTAAGGATTAATGTTTCTTTTACCTGTAAAGGGTTAACAAAGGGAACCAAACACCTGACCAGAGGACCAATCAGGAAACTGGATTTTTCAAAGTCAGGGAGGGAATTTTTGGACTCTGAGTTTCTGTTTATCTCTCGCTTGAGAAGGTATCTTTCTATGTCTTATACGTCGTTACAACATTGTAAGATTTATTCACGTAGAAAACAATTAGGTTTTATGATATTTGGTGATTTAATGTGTGGAACTTGCTGGTGTTTTCATAATGGATATCTTTTGAATAGATGTTTTTCATATTTTTTTAAGCAGAGCATGTATTGTCATCTTGATGCAGAGTTATATTTATGTTTATTTCTTTCTTTTTATATAACGTTTTTCTTTGTAAGCTTGTTTGAGGTTTCTTGGGTAGGTTAGGAAAAGGGAGGGAATTTCTTTTGTAGTTACATCTACGAGAGTAGCTTGCGCACCAGGGAGTGGTTGGGAGGGGAGAGATAGTCTCTCTGGTTCCTTGTATTTGGTTGTTCTTTGTGGATAAGGGACATGGCTTCTTATATTGTATGTAAAAGTTGAATCGCTAAGGTATAGCCATAGGAAAGTCTGGGTTGGAGACCAGAGGGGCCAAAACGCTGGAATTTTTGGATGGTGGTCAGCCGGAGACAAAGCTAAGCTGTAATAAACTTAGAGAGTTCATGCTAAGCTACTCCCCCCCCAATTTTGACCTGTCCCTAAGTAATTTGGGAGAAAGCCTCTAGCATGGGTAAACTTACAAATCTTTAAAATTATTACAGGAATACTTAGATCGAAAATTGTACATCGGCGGGGATATCTCTTACTCACTCTGCCTTCCTCACCTACTCGATAAAAGTTGAAAACATTGATACGCAGTCTTGCGCTCTGAGCACAAGAAATTAGGCGAACTTTCTAACATACAGACACGTTCATAGTTTGACCATACTCTTGGCATTATTTTTCTATAAGGTATGCGCGGCTTCTTAGATGATGTAAATGCATAGTCTTTGTAGCATATGTTTGCGAGTATTTAATTTGTTTGTTCTCTATATGGATGCAATTAGTTTCACAATCATTTACACGTCAAAGCTCATTCTACTGACAAGCAGAGATCTTAGCCACCTCTTGGCGTAGCTGGAAATCCAGGTATATTTCTGCGTAGTGACTAAAGTTCTCCTTACTGTGGTCGGTCTCCTCTTGGCAATTGCTCACCTTAGTGATACTTCCCCACAGTTGGGTACAATCCTGTGATTGCGATCAGCAGTTGGAGGTTTGGAGGCCGCATCGCCCTCTATCAGGTTCAGACGGGGCCTGTGGATTCAGCTGTCTTAGTATCCTGTAACGCTGAATATGAAGTAACAGCTCCCGTGGGCTATTCACCATGGCCTCTCCAAACCTCTTTATCCTCACCCAGGATTCTTCTCCTGAGGTCTATAATGTTGTTCTAATCTCGGCCAAGTACCACTCTCACTTCGCTCCTTGCACTTCCAAGAGCACCCACACCCTTGCTCCGTCCCCTCATCCTTCTCCTTGGCTTCCTCGCCATGATGTTGGTCCATTTTAAACTCAGTGACCTGATTAGCGTGCGCCCTGATTGGCTGCAGGTGTTCTAATTAAAGTAGCTATTTCCACTGCCTTCTAGAAAGGTCTTAATTGGCTCCAGGTGCTTTGATTAACCTGGAGCAACTGCCATTTGGTTGCCATGGTCCTAGGGATTTGTTTAGCCTGGGGCTAACATATCTGTTTATCAGTACTTTACTGTAGCCATCTGGCCTTGCCCCATCACAGCAGCTTAGGTAATTGTAACATAACTATGGGTTTTGTTCAGAAATCAGTGTATTTCATTTTGCTTTGAAGGATCATACAGTATAGAGAGTTCTCCTACTCAGAGCAATAGATGCACTCCAAATATGTATTCCAAAATACGGACTACCATTTTGGATTTCTTCCCAGGGAACCTCAGCCTGTGGGTATCAATCTGTGGAGTTTCCTAGCAATGCTTTTGGGTGTTCCTCTGCCCTCCCCATGACAGATGCCTGGGGACCAGCCCCTAAAGCCACTGTATCCCTGGGATCTGAGCTTATCTTAGATGGTTCTGTACTCATGCAGACCATTGTATGCAAGCCTTGTACCTTCATGCTGACTCTTCCAAATGCTGCCCTGAGAATTATTCTCAAGAGGAACAAGCAAGTAGAAGCTAACACTGTCTATATCCCTGGGTTCAGCTAGGAAAGAAGCCCAGGTTGTTCACCAACTCCCTCCTTGCCATCTCCAAATGTGCAATGCTGGATCCTACCTCCTCCCTTTCGCTCCAGTCAAGTAGTTCCTGCAGGATTGGAGTCTGCAGGGGAGGCATATCACAGAGGCAAAACTCTCCTCCTCTGCAGTGACAAGTTCCCTTCCATATGTACGTGAAAGGGAACATGGGGCCCTAAGCAGGACTCCAGGATCTGGCCTTGTGGGTTTGGGTCTATTACATGCAGCTCTTCATTGATTTTCAGCTTAGTAGTAAATACAATAATATTTTACTGTATGTTGCCCCACTTAACTTAAAAACCTACTTGATTGCCCCCACATGACCTGCCGAAGAACATTTTGTGAAAATAGGAGTTTGATATGGATCAGTAGTTAACAAATCTGTTAGGCTATGTCTACACAGCAATAAAACACTCATGGCTGGTCCTTGTCAACTGTCTTGGGCTTACGAGGTTGCAAAACTGTGGTGTAAATGTTCAGGCTTGGGCTGGAGCCCGAACTCTGGGATCTTGTGAGGGAGGAGGGTCCCAAAGCCCAGGCTCTACTCTCAGCCTGAATATCTACTCTGCAATTTTTCAGCCTCATAGCTCAAGTAGGATGAGCCTGAGTCAGCTGACACAGGCCAACCCAGGGTTTTTAATTGCTGTGAAGACATTCCCTTAGTGTCAAAAGAGAGTTTCTTGAAGAGAGGTCTTGCAGAAGCTTCTTTAATCTGGCATCCTGTGATTCGCACAGAAAAACACTGAGAACCTCAACAAAAGGCAGGTCCACTATTTGCTTACTGGTCATCAGTGGCCAGGAAGGACATGTGTCCTTAGTGGAGAAACTAGACACTGTACAGACAAGGACATGCCCTTACACTGGGTTGGAAAAGATAAAGAGCTCTTCTGGGCTTGTGTTGTACTAACAAGGCACACCTGCAATGGTAGAAGAGAGGGTAAACAACAGACAGTGGGACCTGGAGGGGCCTAGAGAGCCCTGCCCTTCCCCACAAATGGTTGAGAATGTGGGAAAACTATGCCTGTTACAAAGGTTTTTTTTAAAAAAAGCCTTAGAGAGGATAGAGGCCAGCTGCTCTGCTCAAGATGGAATCGGAGTGGTGGTATAAGTGGGTGGCAGAGATGCCACAAGATATGAACCAATCAAGACTCTAACTTCACTTCCCAACTGATGAAGGAATTATGCTTCCTTCTGAAGGTCAAGTTCCTGAAAACTTTGGTATACCAACCACAGATGGATGGTTTAGTAGAGCAGTTTAATAACACCTCGAAAGGAAAGTTAAAACGCTTTGCTAATGACAACCCTAAGCGGTGGGACTGGGTACTTCCACCAGTCCTTTTTGCCATTGGGGAAATCCCACAAACCTCTACAGAGCTCTTCTTATTTGAGTTTCTGTATGTCTGCCAACCACAAGGCATCTTGGACTTGCTATGAGAAGGGTGGGAAGAGCAAGATGTTAGTGCCTTATGTATGACTCAATATATCTGAATTAAGAGAGAAAATTAGAAACATAGGGATGTTCACCAGGGAGAATTTGAGGAAGGCACCAACCCTAAGAAGATCCACTGGGATGGTAGTTCAAGGAAATGTTCAGGGAACTGAAAATATGACTATGCCAGGCAACCATATAATTCAACCCTAATTTTTCCTGGAAATTCATACTACATACAGATGCTTTGAACATCGATCTCGGCACTGTTCTCTCACAGGACTTTGGAGGAGAAGAAAACCCAGTCCTATACCTAAGTAGGAAGCTATTCCTTAGATAAAAGTCATACTCAATTATTGAAAAGGAGGCATTAACGATCAAATGGGTGGTAGATGCCTTCAGGTTTTACCTTTTGTGTAGCCACTTCTCCCTAATCACTGATCTGAATCCACCGTATGCTGGATTCAGACCATGAGGGACAAGAACCCTCTTTTAATGAGATAGTATCTGAGTAGAACACCAGACCACACTAACTCTGATTTCTTGTCACAAGAGATCGGTGATGGGGTCAAACTCCCAACCCCCTTCCCTGTGAACGGCCATCCCATCATGAGGGGAAGGGTATGTGAAGGGACATGCCCTCACACTGGGTATGAGGAGGCTAATGAGCTATTCTAAGCCTGTGATATGCTAATAAGGTGCATCTGCAAGGCTTGTTGAACTTGGAGGAGGAGGAGGAGTCTAAAAGGGGAAACTTAGCACAGGCGTGTACTAAACACAGATAGCTAACTTCTTCCCTATGCAATCTGAATCCCAGTTTCTGCAAATTAGAGAAAATTAAACGGGTGTGGAGAATGCTATTCCCTGTTCAAATGGATTTATTTCCATATTCCTGAAGATGGATTGCCTGTCATTTTTGGTTAGGTAAAAAGGAATCCCCAAGACCCCATGAGAAATTCTCATTGATGTATTTATGCTGTACATGGAGTTATATATGCAAACATCATAAACACAGTTAATTAGTAAGTGAGTGAGTGGTGGGAGAGTGTTATATCAGTTAGAAGAAATTGCTGTTTCACAGCATATAAATGTTTAGGCTGCAGAGGTTGCTGACAGGTTAATAAAAAATATTGGGAATAAGATGTCTGTATGAGCTGCATTTGTAGTGTTGTAAACTCATGCCATCCCCTTAATGTTTGCCTTAGCAGTAGCTATTGATCTGTCTACTCAGTAGCTCTGTTTCATGCAGGGGACAGGTTGTCATATGAAGGACTTGTTTCTACGCTTCTCTCTTCATTTATGGGGCTTTCATTTTTGACAGAAGAAGCTTTTGAAGAATAGGAGTTTCAATCAAAAGTGAATCAAAGACTGCAGAAAGGAACAGACTTTCAAAAATGATAATAGGGATATAGGGATTTTCATATTAGATCAGACAAGTGGTTCATTTAGCCCAGCCTTTTATCTCTAGCAGTGTCAGGTATCAGATACTTCAAAAGAAGGTTCAAGAAACCTCATAATGGAAAATTATGGAATAAGATGCCAATGAGGGAAGTTATTTTTGTCATGGCTTGCCTCCATAGCTGGCAGTTTCCAGTTGCTTTGGAGGGATATTGTGATAATACTTATTAAAAATACTTCCCTGTTCCATGCCATGGATAGAAACAAGGTTCTTGAACCTTTCAGTGCTTTGCATCTTACAAATCCTTTGATCTGGCAAGGTGCTAAGAACTTTCTATACACTGCTGGATTCCCTCTGTTTCCATTTACTATGGAGTGGAAGGCACAATCCCCAATGACATTACTGGCTGGGCAACTCGATAGTGCAGTGTGCATGCACACCTGTCGGAAGCAAAGCATCTAAATATCTTTGTTAGTTTCTTTATAAACATTTGTTTTTCATGTTTTCATCAAAAGCTTGAATTATGTACTTGTAATATTTCCAAGGCAAATGGCTTTGTCATCTTTCACTTTCTAATCACTTGCATTTGAATTTTTGGTTCATTTGTTTTAAAATTCAGAAGGAAATTTTCAAAGGCAATCTGGCCTTAAATGTACAGGTCAAGTACAATGGTCAGATCATGGTCGCATTAAAATCAAGGGTAAAATTCCCACTGTATTAAGTGGAACCTGGATTTGACTCTATAAAAATACAGATAACACAAGAGAATCTAGCAGGTAGAATCTCCAAGCTAAAATTCAAGAATTCAGATACTTTGAAACATAAAGTTCTATCCAGATGGGTTTTCATTTAAAAAAATCACTTCTTGAATGTAAATGTTATTTGTATTAGTCATTTGCAAAGGGAGAGGAATCAGGGTTTAGAATTCTAGTTTCCATATTGTTCAAATGAAGCACTGAAAAATTGCTCTTTCACCTCATAAAGTACAGTATAACATTCATGTTAGTTTGTACGCAGCTGACTCTGCTAAGTGATGGTTTTATGTGGCCCTAACTTAGAATTGTTTTTTAATTGAACACATACTAGTTTACAGTCGGAAAATGCAAATGTTTGTAGATGTAAAACATTAAAAAGAAAGAAAGCCATCCATCTGGATATTTGTTGAGGTATTGTTCAAAGTACCAGATACAATTAAAAAACAGGAATGCTTTTTTTGTTTCAGTAGAAGGGGCTGTCTGACTAGGAAATAAAACAATGTCATTACTAATCTGTTATTGCAATCATTGCTATTTCTGTTACTTTTTTACGTGAAGAAGTAAGAAGATGAAAGTAGCACGTAAAATATTGCTTTAATATTTCCAGTGGCTAGATTCGTAAAGGGAATCAATACATTCTAGAGTGACATTGAGGATAACAGGGGCTGGACTAGATGACCTCCTGAGGTCCCTTCCAACCCTGATATTCTATGATTCTGTGATAACACTAAAGCATTCCCACTCATGTGTGTTCTTTATAGAGATCCTAAAGTTTTATTTCAACTATTTATGTCTTTTTAAGGGGTTGTGCATGACTTCTGTTTTTATATGTAACAATTCTTGTGTCTATAAACATTGTAGCTAGTAAAATTCTAAAATAATCACAGCTAAATATGAGATTATATGTATGAAGCAGGAGTTTTATAGTAGATAATTGTGAAAATGAAAAGGCAAATGCCCATAAAATATTGAAATAAAATTATGTGAATCAAGAGCCTTTTAAGACTGCTACTAAAATGAGCTTTGGTTAAGTGGAATACCGGTTGCTCATCTTTATATATATCATCTTCTTAGATATTCTAGCAAATAGCTGTGATGCTAAAAACATTTACTCTGCCATAATTCTTGTTAATTCAGTGTTTTTAGTATCTCTCCCTGTACTTCATAATGGGCTGATCCAAAGCCCGTAGAAATCAATGGACACATTTAAAGTGACTTCAGTAGGCTTTGGATCAGGTCCAGTATGCAGGTCCAAATTCAGAAAGTGTATGTACTGTGTCCCACCACCATTCTCTCTCTGTTTTATTCACATAAATGTGGAAATCAATGTTTATAATTCAAGTCCTAGCCAAGCAAAGTGCTTAAGCATGTGCTCAGCTTTAAACATGCAAGTTGTCCTGTTGATGTCTGAGACTATTCATGTGTTTTCAATGCTTTTGCTGTATCAAGGCCTTCGTGTCTGCTTTAAGGGAAAAAATTGACAAAATGATTTTCTTTCCTGTGCTTTTATCCACAGACCCCACTATGCAGATTAGGTGAAAAATAAGAGATGAGATTTGGGAATTTTAGGTAAACTTACACCCCTGGGGGACAAAGGACGGTAGTGGTTTTAATCCACCTTTGCATTTTATCAATCGTGAGCTACTTTGGGGGCTGTAGAGACCCCTGTCATAACTTAGATGCCCTAAGATCTTGTCAGAGTTACACCAGCCTCCCCTGTCAGCTGGAGCACTGCCTTGAATCTCCACAGTGCTGCCTGATATGCTCTGACACATTCCTTCTGTTCTCAGTTCTGCCCCTCAGCATGCCTCTACAATCAGTGCTGGGTGAGGGAATCCTCAGAAGGCAGCCTTATGGCTGGGTTCCCCTGTGCCTATGCTGGGGGAACTCTCTCCCAGTTGTAACCAGGGCTTTTAAGGGACCTTTATGCCATGCTAAGCCTTTTACCCAATGTAAAGGGGCCAAGGCACGGATGAAGACCTCACCTAATAACAACTAAACAATTGTCAGGATTGTTACTGATACCGGGTTTATATTGTAACAGCAGTTTCCAAACAGAATTAGAAGAGAAGTTCAGCCTAAAAACTGATGGCATGATCTGGGCAATTTTTAATGACATATTTAGTATTAATATATATATTTTTCTTTTTCTTTTGCAGAACAATGGCTCCCTTGTTTGGTGCCAGAATCATAAACAGTGTTCAAAGGTACGTGCTTCTTTAACTACCCAGAAGCTTTCACTCTTTTTTTTTTTTGGAAATGAAACTTGTCTTTGACTTTGAGAAACTTGTCTTCTGAAGGAGCTGATAAAGTTTTCTTCTGAAAAACACTCGCTATGATAAAACATAGTCTTGTGATCTTTATAGGCAGATAAAGCACCTAGAGAGCCATATCCTCTGCTGGTGGAAATGGGAATAGGCCTATAGCAGAGGTGGGCAAACTACGGCCTGCGGGCCACATCCGGCCCATGGGACCCCCCTGCCGGCCCCTGAGCTCCTGTCCTGGAAGGCTATCCCTCTGCCCCTCCCCTGCTGTTCTCCCTCCCCCGCAGCCTCAGCTCAGCTTATTGCACCGCCAGCCACCGGTGCTCCAGGCAGCACAGTAAGAGGGCAGGGGAGTTCGGGGTGGTGGTCTGGGGTTGGAGGTGTGGATAGTGGGGTTGAGGTGGTCAGAGAGCGGGGAACAGGTGGTTTGAATGGGGGCAGGGATCCCGGGGGGGCAGTCAGGAAGGAGGGGGGATTGGATGGGTGGCGGAGGGCAGGCAGGGGCAGAGGGTCTGGGGGTGGTCAGAGGACAGGGAGCAGGGGGTGGTGGATGAGAGCAGAGTCCTGGGGCGGCTTTCAGGGATGGGGAACATGAGGGGTTGGATGGAGTAGGAGTCCCGGGGGCTGTCATGGGCGAAATGGGGGGTGGGGGTTGGACAGGGGTTAGGGGCTGGGCCATGCCTGGCTGTTTGGGGAGGCACAGCCTCCCCTAACCAACTCTCTGTACAATTTTGAAAACTCGATGTGGCCCTCAGGCCAAAAAGTTTGCCCACTCCTGACCTATAGCAATCTGGAATTATGCCTGTGTACACTGACTGAAAATCTGACCCATAATTTCTATCTGACACAATGTTTTAGAAAAGTGAGTGAAGCAGCCAATCTTGTTAAAGTGTACGTCCAATAACTCTGAAATACTCCAACATTAGATGTTTCATTCAGTTGGATGCTTAATATACAGCATAGGATTGAATTTCTTTGACAAAATTCTTTCACAAATCCCAGTGACTCTACTGTTACCCTTTCTCAAGATGACTCTTTGACCCCAAAAGCTTAGGGGGTAAGTGAGCTGATAACCAACTGATTTTGCTGGACAAGAATTTTGCTAGGTTGCCTGGAGAGAAGCAACAATGCTTCAGCAGAGTTAGAGGGTTAAAGTGGAACTGCAGGGTCTAGTCACTGACTGCTCTTTTCATAAACACACAATGTTAGATGCATCCATTTCCTACCTTAGTAATTCACCTGAAAACCGTGAAGAATGGGCAATGAGAAACTGTGGAAAAAAAGTTACAGACCCTAAATCTCCATGATGATGTAGGCTTACAATAATTTAGGCATTGAATCATGTAGTGATCTATATTTGTTGTTTATTCCCTGATAGATTTGCTATAAATGGGATCAAACCCAGTAGCATTATAATGGAATAGATCACTTACTAAAGAGGTGCATTGGTTAGTTGACATAGCTGAGTGTACTCGGTTTTATGAAACCCAGACTTCGCATACGCAAAAAGGTTTGTGCATTACTGTTTTAATGTAATCTGCTTAAATGTTGATGCTAATATTAGCTCTAGCATATGGTGAATCTTGGTATATATTGTATCAACATCTCCACAGTAAGAATTTTAGATCATGGAGGATCTAATCCAGCTCCCTTTGAAGACAATGACATTTTTCCAGTTGATGACACTGGAGGATCAGTTCCTTATTGAGTATGCTGTTGCATGAAAATCAAAATACAACACAGAAAGATTATTAGTCTTATCAATGATAAAAATGCTATATTTGTAAGTTACATTGGCTGCACATGAATAGTAGCATGTTGGGATCAGAAGAAAGAATGAAAAATATTCCTACTATAGCTCTTCTCATTTTCAATACTCAGCCATCCTGAATTCTCAAGGAAACAGGTTCTACTTGTTACACTGTTACAGAGAAACATCACCACCCATAAAAGAGGTTCATTCAGAGTAAGTGATACATCATAATTAAATCACCTCCTTAAGAACGTGCAGGGACTTTCACATCCTTTCAATGATCTTGATGTCGCTTTCCCTTTTTATTATTGAGGCTGATACTGTACCTTTGCTAATCTCTGAAAGAAACTCACTGAATGGCTTTTGTCTGCATGAAAAAGGAAAGAAAGAAACAAAAATGTGGCCCAAATGCTAAAACAGGGCAGAGGTTAAATGAACGTCCATTTGAATCAGTGCCAAGTGCATAGCAGCCATACAACATATATCTTATCTAGCATGAATTTGAGGGCAACCTTTAGATTGAATTACTGTCTTGAAAGGAATGAAAGACTGAATGTTCCAAGTTAAGATTTTTTTTTAAACTGAAAACATGACTATTATTCACATTGTATATTGCTGAATGCTTAGAGTGGACATGATAGCTTGTCTTATCATATTCTAGTAGGTAGGAGGGTAACAGAAATATTTTGCATAGCAACAATAGGTTTGGCATTTATAAGGAAAATAAATAAATGTGTACTAGACTGTATTCTTAGTGGTGCTGAGTCCATGGGAAATGGGATTTCCCAGAAGGTTTTTGCAGCAGGATTTACCCCATCATATTTTAAGTATCAGAGGGGTAGCCGTGTTAGTCTGGATCTGTAAAAGCAGCAAAGAATCCTGTGGTACCTTATAGACTAACAGACGTTTTGGAGCATGAGCTTTCGTGGGTGAATGCATGCATCTGACGAAGTGGGTATTCACCCACGAAAGCTCATGCTCCAAAACGTCTGTTAGTCTATAAGGTACCACAGGATTCTTTGCTGCTTTTACCCATTGTATTTTGTAATTTATAATTAAATAGATGGGGTACATAAAAGCTGAGATTTCAAAGTAGTGTGGGGGATTTTGCCAGACATCTTCTCTCCATATTCCCTCCATTGCTCTGGTCATCTCAACCAGAGTGTAAAATGAAGACAATTTTTGAAGATTTCAGAACAAATTTTTAAAAGTTCACCACCCAACTTTCACAGTGCGCCTTTAGTTTTGTTCCCACAGTCCTTATGGGCACAATTTTGTGGGGCAAATAACTATAGGCACAAGCAATGGCAATAGATGTTACCTTTTACCTTGTTAGCAAATGTGCTCAGATAATTACACATTAAAATGACGTCATTTGCCACCACAACTATTTGCTTCTCATATATGACAGAGAAGTTTGTCAAGAAATCATGTCAGTAGCACATGACATCTCTCTGAGAGACTGTGTGGTTAATTCATTGATTTATTTTTACATTCCATTCTTTAAATTCATGAAGTTTTTTTAATCAAATCTGTAGACAATTTTAGAGAAAAAGGAAATTGGGTAGTAAGAACAACAGATTTGAAAGGCATTGGAATGATCAGGCTCCTCTCTTGTGTTTTGTACTTGTGCATTCCTTACCACCTAGATGTTTTACAACAAATATTTAACTTACAGTTTCCTAATTATTTAAAATCCATTACGTAGGATGAGAAATGTAAGAGATAAAAGAGAACAATTAGGTCTTCCACTTTGTCTCCCCATGAGGATTGTTCCCCTATCTTATATTTTTCTAGAGTTTTCTTCATTGTAGGGAAAGAGCATTCTCTCCTGTGGCAAAACCTACAAGTGGGAGCTTTGAGGAAGAAAATGCCTCTTCCCCCAAATCATTCTGTCGGGGGGAAACTGAAGTTTTCTCCTCATTGTAAAGGCCATGGATCCCTGTTTTAGCCTCTGGTTGATCTAGGATTGGCCCCCATGACTCTTCTGAATTCCTCCTAGTAGTAGCGTGGCACAGCTGAAGATTGAGTCCATAAACCTTCTACATCATTTTGTGTATATGTAGTAAACTTTTTGCCAGTCTAAGGAAATATTGTGTACATCTTTAATGCTGCTGTTTTTCTTTTTAAGGAAGCTCTTTATAAGTTCAACACAGTAATTAATAAAATACAATGGAAATTCATGTTGTTGATCTCAGTAACTCTGAAGTTACAGCAAGATATTATACCAATATCCTCTAATACCAATGTGTGGGATAGTCTTGGTGGCTTGAAAACAGGAAATGTAAATTGAATATACCTGAGAACCATTATTTTTTTTTCAAAGAGATGCAAATATAATGACAAAATTGATTACAGTTCTCACAGAACCAACTATAGACCAGTTATCTCAGTTTCAAATGACCATTTATTTTTTGTTATTTTAATGGAACAGGTCACAAAAGCATGATTATGAATGCAAGATATGTACCACTGGTTTCATATATATATAATTTAATCTAATAAGATATCTCCAGTGACCCATTTCACAAGATAAAACTGAAGAGCACATCTGAAGACACTCTCCTACTTGTATATTAATAGATGGGCAATTTCAAAACTGTTGGTGGCCTTTTATAATCATTAAGACAATCCCCATAACTACAGAATAAATAAAAATAAATAAATTACTATTATTCTTTGAACACACCCACTGCCAGCATGGACTCCGGCATCTTCATTTTGGATGCTGGCATCTGCATAGATTTCCATGGAAGTCAGAGGGACTCCATGGGGTGTTGGAGACTGTCTGTATGGATCTCATTGCAGACCTGAGACAGCAACTGGTAACATGTCCGATGATAGAGATTGCAAGCCTGAACATTCTCTCACTGAAGTCAATGGGAGTTTTTTCACTGACTCCCATGGGAGAAGGATTGGGATCGGTTTATTGTTTTAATTTCCTGTTATCATTTCTATTTAATTTTCCACATTTTTTGTTTTCTTTGTTAGAAAATATCCCCTATATATTATGGTTTGGTAATTTTGCTTTTCCTTTTTCCTAATTTCTCTTTCCTGTCTCTTTTAATCTTGCCACTTTCTCTTTATGGAAAGACAGTTGTTAAATGGTAAAGCAGTCACATACATACAAAGACTTCAGAGTCCTTATATCAGGTTCTTAGCAGTATGGGTGAGTTTACTGGCTTGAAAGTCCCTCTGGAATACATCCCCAGCTTGGATGGATCATTCAGTCCTTTGTTCAGAACCTCAGTTTGTGAAGAAGTTACTCCAGAGGTAGGAAGCAGGATTGGAGACAAACAAGATGATGCAGCTGCCCTTTATATTCCTTTTGCGATGTGGCTTATAATTCCTGTGTTCCAAAAACAAGGTTTACAGCACATGCCGTGGAAAGGCCTTAAAGTTCTGTCCGAAAGCATACCACATGCCTTGCTGACTCATAAGATGTATCGCCTAGTTCCTTTCAATGGGTTCGTTGTGCAGGTGATGACCCTTCATGGGCCATTGAACAGGCTAGGCAGTGCTGATGCCAATCTGTCTGGGGGTGTCACCCAGAAACACAGTACAAGTTGAGAAATACAGATATACCCTACATAGCTGTAATTCATAATACAAAGGTGATACAAACATATAAAAAAGATTATCTTACTTGGCAAATTGTAACATTTTTGCAGATATCTTACATGGCATATGTCAAGGGTTTTTCCCTACTTTGAACTTTAGCGTCCAAAAAGTGGGGACCTGCATGATCACTTTTAAGCTTAATTACTAGCTTAAATTTGGTAAGCTGCCACCAGCCAAAAATATAGTGTTTGGCAAACTTCCTGTTCCCCCAAAACCTTCCCTGGGGAACCCAAGACCCAAACCCCTTGGGTCTTAAAACAAGGAGAAGTAAACCATCCTTCCTCCTTTCCCCCCGCCCCCACTTTCCCCTCCCTGGGTTGCCTTGGGAAGCTACACAGATCCAAACTCCTTGGATCTTAAAGAGGAATTAACCATTCCCTTCCTTTTCCCCCCACCAATCCCTGGTGAGTTTAGACTCAATCCCTTGGATTCCAGAACAAGGAAAAATCAATCATGTTCTTAAAAAGAAAGCTTTTAATTAAAGAAATAAAAAGTATAAATTATCTTTGTAAAATCAGGATGGAAAATGCTTACAGGGTATTCAGATTCATATAGCCTAGAGTGACTCCCCGCACCCACCAGCCTGAGATTCAAAGTTACAGCAAACAGAGGTAAAAATCCTTCCAGCAAAAGACACATTTACAAGTTAAGAAAATAAACATTAGACTAATCCTCCTTGCCTGGCTATACTTACAATTTTGAAACATGAAAGACTGATTCAGAAAGATTGGGAACACCTGGGTGTACGTCTGGTCCCTTTTAGCCCCAAGAGCGAACAATGAACAAAACAAACAGCACAAACAAAGATTTCCCTCCACCAAGATTTGAAAGTATTTGTCCCCCCGTTGGTCCTCTGGTCAGGTATCAGCCAGGTTCACTGAGCTTCTTAACCCTTTACAGGTAAAAGAGACATTAACCCTTAACCATCTGTGTATGACAGCATATCGGTCATGATTCATCATAATTTTAAAGTATTGGTATCCATAATATCATGAACTGTTTCACATACACCATACAGCGTCACACTGTCCACCAAGGTGTCAGAGAGAAAGAAAGTCAGAGAGGAATCTTGGCAGTTTGTAACTACCAGAATGTCACTACCAGGACACAGGCAGTCTTATTTAGCAGTCAGAGTAGGAGTTTAGAGCCCTGACAGGTCAGATACTAGCAGATGAGAGTCTGAGATATGCCAGAGGACAGACCAAGAGTCAAGTGTCACGAGGTAGGCAAAGGCAGGTTATCAGGAGATCAGAGTCTGGCAGTAGGAGCAGGTAGTGCAAGAGAAACAGAACTAAACTGGGGTAAACTAGTTTCATGGACAACTTCCTGTTCTTGTGCTTGGTTTAAATAAAAGAAGGAAACCAATCAGGACCCCCAGTATTCTGCCACTCAGATCCCTGGACTGGAGCCCTCTGTCAGAGTTGAACTTCCAGTTCTGGTAATTGTTAGCAGGTCACTGGGTGACAGGTTGGTAGAACCCTGCATGGATACAAAATTTGTGTCCGCATCCAACCCATGATCCACCAAAATGATCGATGGATTAAAAGCGGATATCCATGGATTTGCAGCGTTTTACAGGTTGGAACTTATTGGCTCATAAGAGACAGGTGGTCTGACATTTGAGACCTGCAGTCCCTGACAAGAGACAAGAGGTCAAGGCAGAATTCAACACAGCTGGAAACAGATGAGGCCATGCAGGTTGTGGCCACCAGAGAGAACAGATGGAATATGGAAGCTGTGGACGATATCTCTCAAGATCCAGCTCATCCTATGGATGGGAGCTGGGCCCAACCTTTAAGAAAATCCAGCTTATCCACAAAGAGATCTCCAATTATTCAAGGAAGTCAGTTGATCCTTATTGGGGATTTGATACTCAGAAGAATGAAAGGAACATTCTGTAAGAAACTGGCAGGCAACAGGAGCCAAAACATGAGACATCACTCTAAGGTTGGCTAAGCTTCTGGAGCTTTTGGGCAAGGATCCATTGGTGGTGGTTCATGCTAGCACTAATGACACTACATTGCAGTATAGCTCCCGGATAATGAAGACTTTAGGGAACTCAGAAGCATGCAAAAGAAGAATGTCCAAGTGATCTTCTCAAGATCCTTCCTGTCCCATAAGTGAAGGAACGCAGAAGATTCTGGAAATGAACCATGGATGAGGTAAGTGGTAGAAGTTTTTAATTTTGTGGGACATTGGTCCACCTTGTGTGGGGAGAGAGGGCTGTACAGTTTGCATGGCCTCCACCACAGTAGAAAGGGAACTAGTCTCCTCAGGGACATGCTGGGTGGTAGAGTAGTCAGGAGAATGTCAAACTAGTAGCAAAGGGGAAGATAAAAAGTGGGATGATATGAGTACTCATTTAGCATAAAATTGAGATGTTGAGAATAAAATTTATTCAGGAAACCAAAGGATGTGAAGAGAAGAAATTCGTTAATTACCTACACACCAAGGCTAGGAGTCTGGGTAACAAACTGGAAGAATTGGAATTTCTCTTTTATGACTACAGATTTGATCTAGTTGGTATCACTGACACTTGGTGGTATGATTCATATATTTGAATGTTAAAAATCAATGGTTATAACCTATCTGAAGGATTGGGCTGGCAAAAGGAGAGGGGTATGACACTCTTTGTAAAAAATGGCATTACCTGTTTCTGAGTCACTGAAAACTCAGAAGAAAATTATCTGGAATACTTGTTGATCAATGTCCTAGCAGATAAAGCACAAGATGGGGTATTATTATGTGTCAGTTACAGATCACCAAGTTATACCAGGGAACAGGATAGCTTGTTCTTTATGCACCTATCTATAATGCATAGGGGAAAAACCTGCATAATCATAGGGGATTTCAATTTGAGTGACATACATTGACAGTCTTAATGCCGCCAGTATGAAAACATCCTCAGAATTTCTTAACAAAGGATGACAAATTCCTAACTCAAAAAGTGTTGCATCCAACATGGAGGAATTCTATATTGGACCACCTTATCTTGATGAAATTGACAGGAATTGGTCACAAAACAAAAAATTAATGGTATCTTAGGCACAAGTGATCATGACTTGATCACAATTATAATGTGCAAACAGAATGAAGTCCAAATCAATTAAAAAAAACAAAACTACTTGGTGCTTCAGTCTAGTAGAAAAGGGTATAACATGACCCAATGTCCGGATGTTAACGCTAGATTAATTCAGTCTGGAAATAGGGCATACATTTTTAAAGTGAGAGTAATTAACAATTGCAGGAGTTCTCAGACTTTTGTACTGAGGACCCCTTTCACACAGCAAGCTTCTGAGTGCGACCCCCTTATACACTAAAAACACTTTTTTATATATTTAACACCATTATAAATGCTGGAGGCAAAGCAGGGTTTGGGGTGGAGACTGACAGCTCACGACCCCCCATGTAATAACCTCACAGCCCCCTGAGGGGTCCCGACCCCCAGTTTGAGAACCCCTGAACCACTGGAACAATTTAACGAGGGTGGGGTGGATTCTCCATCACTGACAAATTTTAAATCAAAATTGGATGTTTTTCTAAAAGATCTACTCTAGGAATTCTTTTGGGGAAGTTCTATGGCCTGTGTTATACAGGAGGTCAGACGAGATGATCACAATGTTCTCTTCTTGCATTAGAATCTATGAATCTAAACTTGTGCTCTCCTAGACAAAGCTGTGGAAGTAATCAGAATAGTTTGGCTCCGGGTAAGTGATCCACCTTGATAACCGAAGTAAAAGTAACAATTTTCTATTGAGAACTGGGATTTTTTTCTGCAAAGAAAGGGCATAAAATTGTAATTCCATCCTGGGATATTTTTGACATGAGCATGTCAGTATGAATGGTAAATACACATTCAATAATTATTCAAGAGACAGCCTATAGTAGGCTAAATATGGGTATGTCTACACTGCAGAAAACAAAACAAAAAACATGGTACTGAGTCTCAGAGCCCAGGTCAACTGACTCGAGCTTGTGAGGCTTCTGCTATGGGGCTAAAAAATAGAAGTGTAGTCATTCCCACCTGGGCTGAAGCCCAGGCTAAGAGACACATCCCCTCAGAGCGGGGGTTGAGAAAGGTGACTTGGGCCGGGCTCTCCCCTGACCGCAACCCACACTCCTCATCTGGAGCCATCCTACTCTGCAAAAACATTCATTCTTCTTCTTTAATATGGCTTTAAAGCAGCAATATTAGATGTCCAAGTCTAGGCTGGGGGATCCAGTTGATTGCTTCAGGTGACATGGAGTGGATGGCAGAGATACCGTTGGGCTAAGATTATTTAGGACATTGATTGATGAGGAGTATAAAAATATTGCTAGAGCATGCAGGAGTGTAATCAGGAAGGCCAAGACACAATTGGAGTTGCAGCTAGCAGGGGATGTGAAGGATAACAACAAGAGTTTCTACAGGTATGTTAGCAACAAGAAAGTGGTCAGGGGAAGTGTGGGACCCTTACTGAATGTGGAAGGCAACATAGTGACAGATGATGTGGAAAAAGCTAAAGTACTTAATGCTTTTTTTGCCTTGTCTTCACAAGCAGCTCCCAGACTGGTCACTGGGCAACACAGTATGGGGAGGAGGTGAGCAGCCCTCAATGGTGAAAGAACAGATTAAGAACTCTTTAGAAAAGCTGGATATGCACAAGTCCATGGGTCCAGATCTAATGCATCCAAGGTGCTGAGGGAATTGGGTGATGTGATTACAGAGCCATTGGCCATTATCTTTTAAAATTTGTGGTGATCGTGGGAGGTCCCAGATGATTGAAAACAGCCAAATATAGTGCCTATATTTTAAAAAATGAAGAAAGAGAACCCAGGGAACAACAGACTGGTCAGCCTCACTTCAGTCCCCAGCAAAATCATGGAGCAGGTTCTCAAGGAATCTATTTTAAAGCACTTGGAGGAGAGAAAGGTGATCAGGAACAGTCAACATTAGATTCACCGAGGGCAAGTCATGCCTGACCAACCTGATTGCCTTACATGAGGAGATAACTGGCTCTATGGATATGGGGAAAGCGGTGGATGTGGTATATCTTGACTTTAGCAAAGCTTTTGATACAGTCTCCCACAGTATTCTTGCTAGCAAGCTAAAGTATGAATCGGATGAATGGACTATAAGATGGATAGAAAGCTGGCTAAACGTGTAGTGATCAATTGCTCATGTCTAGTTGGCAGCCAATATCAAGCGAAGTGACCCAGGGGTCTGTCTTGGGGCCGGTTTTGTTTAACATCCTTATTTATGATCTGTATGATGAGATTAATTGCACCCTCAGCAAGTACGCAGATGACATTAAAATGGGGGGAGAGGTAGATTCGCTGGAGGGTAGGGATAGGGTCCAGATTGACCTAGAAAAATTGGAGGATTGGGCCAAAACAAATCTGATGAGGTTCAACAAGGACAAGTGCAGAGTCCTGCACTTAGGAAGGAAGAATCCCATGTCCCACTACAGGCTGGGAACTGACTGGCTAAGCAGCAATTCTGCAGAAAAGGACCTGGGGATTACAGTGGACAAGAAGCTGGATATTAGTCAGCAGTGTGCCCTTGTTGCCAAAAAGGCCAATGGCATATTGGGCTGTATTAGTAGGAGCATTGTCAGCAGATCGAGGGAAGTGATTTTTCCCCTCTATTCGACACTGGTAAGGCCACATCTGGAATTTTGCATCCAGTTTGGGCCCCACACTACGGAAGGGATGTGGACTAATTGGAGAAAGTCAAGTGGAGAGCAACAGAAATGATTAGGGGGCTGGGGCACATCACTTATGAGGAGAGGCTGAGGGAACTGGGCTTATTTAGTCTGTAGAGGAGAAGAGTGAGGGGGGATTTGATAGCAGTCTTCAACTACCTGAAGGGGGTTCCAAAGAGGATGGAGCTGTTCTCAATGATAGCAGATGAGAGAACAAGGAGAAATGGTCAAGTTCCAGTGGGGAGGTCTAGGTTGGATATTGAGAAAAACTGTTTCACTAGGAGGGTGGTGAAGCACTGGAATGGGTTACCTAGGGAGGTGTGGAATCTCTATCCTTAGAGGTTTTTAAGGTCCGGTTTAACAAAGCCCTGGTTGAGATGATTTAGTTGTGGTTAATCCTGCTTTTAGTAGAGGTTTGGACTAGATGACCTCCTGAGGTCTCTTCCAATCCTAATCTTCTATGATTCTATGATAGTTTGAAGTCAATTTCTGCAGTCACAAATAGGATTGTGTCTCAGTCCCCATTTATGGAGAAGGTGGAAGCATTTGCCATGTAATATGTGGATGTAGTTCAAAGTAGACCATATTTTCCATTGAAATAAAAAGGCATTGGATTCTTTGGTTGGTTCTTTGATGAGGTGTTTATCTGGGACACTGGCATCTTTCTAGCTTGCTCACCATTAATCTCCAGGGGGAAAAAACCCTGAGTCTTTCAGCTCTTGCACTAAAAGCAAAAAAGATTCTCTGGATTAAGTTGGAATCTTGGTATATTATTTAGGTCTTTGTGTATTGGAAGATCCTTGTTACCTAAAATATTATAGAACCCCTGAAGAATTCTTATGTCACAGTAACTTGGGTTGGGTGGATATGCATCAATATGGGAAGACATGGTTGTGACACTGATTTTATTGTTCCCGTAATAATCTGCATGAAGGTGTTAAACTGAGACTCAACAAGTGATGTGTGCGAGCTATGTGCCTGAATGGATGAGCAATATTGTGCACCAGAGTAGACAAGAGCCAATGAAGCGGTAGTAGAGCATTTGCATCAGCTCCCCAGATTGTCCTTGCCAATTTCTCTCTGAGATTTACACACATCTTTATTTTGTCTTGAATATTTTTAAGGTGCTAGTGGTTTTCATCTAATGTCAATCTAGTATATGTCAGGGTGGGATTGTATCTTATCTGCTGGTCAAAGAAATTCTTGTGTAGTTTTGCCGTAGTTTTTCAAGTGTTTAGATGAGATGATGACATGACAGTTTTAGTGAGGTCTGGTTTTAGCCACTAATATAAGAAATATTCTTCCATGATTTTATGATCCTTAGCTGGGATTTACTCTGTGGTCGGTAAATCCCATGCCAGCGTGATCAAAGCATCATCATCTGCATAGACAAATTTCCATAATGATTTTGGGGAAGGCTGCTGGTGAAAATATTAAACAGGATCATCCTAAGACTGATCCCTATGGTAGGTCATCATTAATAGCATATGGCCTGCTGACTGGGTCACCAAGGAAAACATGAAACCTGTGATTGGTCAGAAAGTATCAGTAGAATGTTATTGTTGCATTGTGTGGGATAATTTTGTTGGCTTTTAGGAGGAGGCCATTGCTCCATATGGCAGATAAATCTAAGAAAGTTGCCCCGGCTTGAGTTTTCCTTGGAATCTGACTTCAGTGTCTGTTCTTAAGGCTAATATTTGGTCAGTACAGCTGTAGCCTGGTCGGAAATCCACTTGTTAATTTGGTAACATTGTGACAAGCAGCCTAATTCTTGCTAATAATATTTTCTCCATGTGCTTGTATAATGTGCAGAGGATTAATACAGGCCAATACAATGAGGGATTGGCAATGTCAATGACCATGGCCTTATGCCAGATCCTCAGGACAAGCCCTAAGGAATGGATATCGGAGAACAGTGCTGTGAGCCATTTCTGTCCCTTGTCTCTGAGGTTTTTCAGAAATTCCACCAAGATACCTTCAGGAACTGCAGCTTTCCTGGCTTTGGTGAGTGAGGGCCTTATTTACCTCCTCAACAATGCAGGGTACTGATAGAGGGGAGGAGGCAGGCAGTGAGGTCTCTGTGCGCTTTGCACTTAATAGACTTGTCCCCTGGTGGTTTTGAATTCATAAGGAACCTTCAGTGTTTTGATGTTTGCAGCCCCAAGCTGAGGCAGAAATAGCCAAGCTTTGTGGCTGGAGTGAGTAAAGTCCAGAGCTCCAAAGAGCTTGATCCATCTTTGATGGTATGCTGAATTCAGAGACTCTAATAGGGGTATTTCAGTGTTTGGGTCACCAGACATTTGGTATTCCTTTAGTAGCCTTTCTGTTTCTGGTTTCCAGCATGGGGATTATCCTTTTCAATACCCATGAGACATATTTTTCTTGCAGACAAACTCGGTAAAATGATCAAAATTTTTGGGCTTTGTTACGGTTGCCTTACCGGTCGCAGTGAATCCTAGCTAGGATTGCTGGGAGTTCAGGCCCAATGTAGATGATCACCAGTCAATGCTATCTGAGTGGGAAGTTGCTAAGAATAGTTTGGAGGCATACTGAGGGATTCCAAACTAGTCTTTGGTGAGGAAACAGAGACCAATCTCTGTTCTAACAGGCAGAATGAAAAGAGCCTCTGTCCTTTGCATCAAAAAGATGTGTGTCTTTGTCTGATGGCCAATCTGCAGAATCATTACTATTATAGTCTATGTTGTGTGATGGCTATAGAAATGATCGTTCATGTAGCTGGGTGATAGGCTGTTGGTAATGGAGGAGAAAGCCAGTCTGTATTTGACAGTTTATACACCTTAACTGCTATTATCTTGCCAATTCTTATTGAGATGATGATGGTTCTGAGGTTGCTCCTGGCATCTCCCATGGTATAATCCTTGATGACCTGCTTGATGTATGTGGCAAGGCTGTGTTTCAGGTGATGGAGGGAGGCAACAAGATTGTAACCGGCAATATGGCAGTGTGATTCTTGGGCATCATCTTTGATATGGGCTTCTTGCAGAAGGATATCAATCATCTCTTGAATGACGCAAGCTAGGTCATAGTTTTTAGATTAGGACATAACTTTGATGTTCAGTTGGCAAATTCATAGAATGGGGCCTATGTTTTTTTTGAAGTGGCTCTGAGAGGAATCCTTTTTGCACATTAACGGTTTCCATTGCTGTTCAATCCAGGACTTCACTGGGTGATATTTGGATGTTGATTTGATGGCATTAGCTGTGCCTTAACATGTAACAGGGCAGATCATGAGAAGCCTGTCATCACCTGTCACTGTCATTCAGTGCCCAGACTGGAGTATATACAGGCAGAATTAAGACTGCACTGTAATAATACTGGCACTTCTGACTTTTGAATGCTTAACTTTGCAATCTAAATAAATGTTCTGTTAACTTCCTTATTTTGTGTGTAATAAATACATTTATACTGGGCATAGACATTACTGGGGCAAGGACTGTCACTTGATACATATTTATACAGCGGGGTACTGACATAGATGGCCTCTAGTCACTATCACGTAAATGTTAAATATGCATTTTAGGACAGGAAATAAAGAGTAATATAATATTCAAATGAAATTGCAGGGGAGATTTAGATTGGCAAAATGCAATTACACAAGCTGGATATGGCCAAGGCAAGATATATACGTTTTGAATTATAATTAGTTATGTAGCTGTCCTGTAGCTTAAAATAACCAATACTGTAACTTTGATTATACAAGTTTCAACTCATGCCCAACACTAAGGTTTATTCTTCTTTGATGTGTGGTTATAACCCTCATTAGCATTCTAAGAATTATAATCTATATTGTCTCTAAATACCAAATAATTCATTTTTTATCTATTCTCATGAAGGCAGTGGCCAAAAAAAAATCTTCTGTTTATAATCCCATTATTTTCAATGTACAGATGACTAGACAGACAGAATACCCAATGTCAGGTCAGACGTGTACTATGTCGTCTTGGAGGTTGTTTATTTATTTATCATTTTTACAATTTAAAAAGAAGGAGCCTTTGTAATCCATAATCAATCATTGAAAATCATTCAAAAGGGTCAGATTTATTCAATAATTAAAAAGGCCTCAGATAACCAAGCTTGACTTAGTTTATTAAGCAATTGTTAGTCAGCACATAACAGAATATATATATTACTAAATCAAGTCCGTTAGAACCTATCCCTGCAGCAGTGATAAGTCTTATCTCAGTGATCTCAGCCTTTCCATTTCTGCCTCTCTGCATTCTGCCTGTCACAATTATAGATTCCTGGTGGTAGGGGGATGGAGGGCACCTACAGTTTTAGCTTCTAGCAGTGCCTCTCTTCTCCCCCATTTTTGTACATTTTGAGACTTTCTGCCATGTTTCATATATTTATTAACTGCATATTTAATGTCTGCTGTTTACTCAGTTTTTTTGATGGTGATGGTACCTGATGTTTGTATATTTCTGTCTACTGTCATTTAGACATTGCTGGGCACTGTATTAAAGGTCATTATATCTTTCTTAACAAGTTTAGCAATCTTATATTTCCCCCCTGTTAACATGACCCTCAAAGCAGCATGGGGAAGGCTGGCTTAAAGGCAACACCTTCTAGTTATCGATGTTCTGTGAGTTGCTTTTTATATTTCTAAAATTAGACTTCAGGGACAAAAGCCCCATGCTCAGAATCTGTTACTTCTCAGTTGTGGATTCTGCTGTCGTTTTGTCAGCAGAATTCCCGCTGTCAGTGGAAATTTTACATACAGAGTCCTCAGTAGAAGTTTGCAGCGCAGAGAGAAGGATGTTGCCCAGTTACAGTAATCAGTGTATGCATGTTTTTCTTAAGCTATTCTTCTCCATCTTCACTTGTAATTCCCCAGTGTTTTTGACGGTGAAAAATAATAGGCTTGATTTATTCTTTGAATAGCTACTCTCATCTGGCAATTTCATTATACAGATCCTCAAGAGGAAATACAGGTTGCTTAACGGGTGTGGGAGGAAAAGAGAAAATATTCTCCTCCATTTCATGACTGAAATCTTCTATGATACATGTTAACCCATTGCCTAGAAACAAGGCATAATTTTTCTTGCAAATGTCATCTCAGATCTATTGCACACAAATTAAATACCCAATTCTGCCACATTTATTTATGTTGATTAGTACCTTACTCCATGTGTAGGCCCACTGAACACAAAGGGCCAGATTCTGATATCTTACTGTTGTTGCCTAGTATCCTCCTGAACAAATAGCCCTATTGAAATAAATTGAACTATTTGTGTCATTCACTGTGAGCCAGCTTATCAGAATGTTACCAAATGAGGCTAGTTGTGGAGGAAGAACTACTCAGCATGAATAAGGGTGACAGTATCAGGCCTGAAGTGGCTTTATTTGCACACAGGACAAGATTCTGCTTTAATTTTGCTTGGAATACCTGCACTGATTCCCCATCTGCTATCACATCAAATTTAAACTTAGAAGCTCTCCGTAACTCTGCCTTTCCTTCCTTATTCTCCTTTCAGACTCCTCACATTGTTCCCTGTCTCCTTTGCTCTGCCACTGCTCTCTATTCATTTGTCTTGCTCACCCAATCACATCCCTGCCTTCTTCTTATATATGCCCCTTATGCATAGTATGGCCTCCCTCTGCTCATCCGCATTAACTGCTATATAAACCCCCTTAACAGCCCACTTCTGCTGTGCTTATTACAACAAATCAAATTGAATTGTATATGTATATAATGTATATAATGTATATAATTTGCCTATTTCAGAGTAGCAACCATGTTAGTCTGTATCCGCAAAAAGAACAGGAGTCCTTGTGACACCTCAGAGACTAACAAATTTATTTGAGCATAAGCTTCCATGGGCTACAGCCCACTTAATCAGATGGATAGAATGAACATAGAGTAAGAAGATATATATATAGAGAGAGAACATGAAAATGTGGAAGTTGCCATACCAACTGTAAGAGGCTAATTAATTAAGATGAGCTATTATCAGCAGGAGAAAAAAAACTTATGTAGTGATAATCAAGATGGCCCACTGTAGAGCGTTGACAAGGTGTTAGGACACTTAACATGGGGAAATAGGTTCAATATGTGTAATGACCCCGCCACTCCCAGTCTCTATTCAGATTTGCCTATTTGCTGTTCCCTTTCCCCTAACCTCTGTCTACATGTCTGGTCTTAGATTGTGAGGTCCTGAAAGCAGAGATCAACTTTCTCATGTGTTTGGAAAGTGCTGAACATTTATTGGTGGTTGTTTCCATAAATTAAAAACAAACAAACAAACAAACCCTAATAATAATTGATACCAGTGCAAATCAAGAGTGACTCACAGAAATGGTGAAGTGTTGCAGATTTATACTGGTTTAATGGAAACCAGAATTTGCCCCTGATGAGCATTTTATACAACAGGATCCTTTAAGTACAGGTCATTTTTGTTACAGATCCTTCTACAAGTTTCAAAATTCTTGAGCAGTTGAAGTTCAAAAGACCAGCAGGCTTAATTTAGCACTGTATGTGCAGTGGCATTTACAAGGAGTGGAAATAAATGGGAATCATCATAATGCACCGTGAATCTCAATCTGACTTTCTTGTTCACTGTAGCCAAGGCTCTGACAGTAGCCCTTGATTGACTGATCCAACTGTGAAGCTGAAAAGCCGTTTTCAATTTTCAGAATAGAGAGGATGTGTGAAAGACAAGATAAATAAGTTTACAAATGCAGCAGCCAAATAAACATTCTGCCTCAAAAGAGAAGGCTGATTTCTCTTCAGAAAAACACACACTCCTGAATTTTCTCTCTGAGCACTTGTTCCAGGCTTCCAACAGAGTCCTTGTCAAAGATAATGCAGGTGGAAAGATGAGTTAATGGTTTAAACAGTTAGAGATTTGATGCACTCTTCCATCTGTCAAAGCCCACTGACATAAAATCTCACTGTTTTAATTTGTGCCTCCAGCATCCAATTCAGCCTGAAATGATGTCAGTGATTTGCCCTGCCCACAGTACTGTCATTCTTATGGTAAGCGTTCTGTACACTCATGCTGAGAGACTTTTATCAGACATATTAGTGTGCATTTGAAGGATCATTAGCCAGCAGTAGTGGGAACATTCCAGGTTTCTTAGCCTAGAAACTCATAGCTCTGCTGGAAAGTATGCTGAGCCACTGTTATGTGCACTATAAACTTACAACACAGAGGGGCTGCTTTGTAAGATTTAAGAGAAACGGTGTGTCTATCATGATTTAAGTACCACCCATAAGAAGTTGAGAGAATGTGCATTTGATATTAGGCTTTTAAAAGGTGTGTGTGGGGAGGGGGGAATTAGGAGGAAAGTATGAAAATTTCTGTTTTTGCTTTCCTAAACAAGGAGTTTTCTTTCATCTGGTGAAAGATTAGGAAAAGCCTTTCAGAAGAATCAGAGTTGATGGCATTTGCACAGACTGTGATATGAAAAATATATGAAGAAATCCTGACTATATGAAAAAATCTGGAGGTAGATGTATGGTTGCGTCCTGACAGATGTAATGGGTTTATCCACAATAATGTAGATAGATATGGGAAACTCTGCAGTTATGGAATAATCTGTCACCAGGGAAAATTTCTTCCTAGACCCCATTAGGCAGAGGTTGGTTTATGCCCTGAGACATGCAAGCTTATATCCCTTCCCAACTCCTGGTTTCAATTTTTTTTTTAAATCCTTAATACTATAATGCAGTGTGTTCCTTTTATGATTATAAATGCCTAAATTAAAATACTTCTCAATTTCAAGCATAGAATAAACTTTGGAGAGACAGGTATTTTCCCTTGAGGATAACACTAAAATGTCTTATTAAATAATTTGTATCTGCTGTGTGACAATTGATTATAGTTGAGCCAGTTACATATAATGCACCTTGCACTTCTTTAACTTTTTTCTTCCTGTAGATGGCTAATGGGTCAGCCTGTACAGTACAGAGAAATGGCTTAGATCCCCCTCAGAGCTGCTCTCCTCCAGGACATTTGTATCAGTTCCACTTGTTAATGAAGGGCAGGGAGTTTGATTACTGTGTTCTAATTTTGCACAGTTGAATTGCTGAACTTGGTCTGCCAAAGATGAAATAGAACTCTTTCCCAAGGAAAGGACACAGTATTGTCACTAGCAACTGAATTATTCCACTGCATGGCTTCAAGTAGAATGAGGAACTTTCCTTAGGAAACATTTGAATCTTGCCTTGTATATCCAACTTTATCTGCATGTCCCTGATCACTGGAAAAAAAAATAATGTGTGCACTAAAGTAAAAAAAAGAAAGCTTCCCCCCACTGCCCCCCCCGAAAAGATACTTATTAAGGCTGGCATTCTGAAACACTAAATGCTTCTTTAACTTAGCGTTGTCTGCTTCAGTGAACATTGTGTTCAGAATCCGGGATATTCACACTGCAGACCCTGAGCAAACCCTTTCTTTAGAGCTATTTGGGCACAAAAATAATCCCTTCCTAGAACCTTTTGAAAAAACAACTGAACTATGCAGACTAATCAACTGTAAATCTTTGCCATCTAGAAAGCAGTTGGTTAAGAAGTATCTAACAGTAGTCCAATCATCAGTGAAGCAGATTTGATCAGATGTTTTCAAGACAGCCAGTGCCTCTGAGACCTAAGGCAAATTAGCAATAAGACTGCTTCAAAGTAAGTAACACATTTATCACTTTAAATCTTTAGACAATCTTCCAAGGTTTCTGATTATCCAGGTCTCTCTAACTTAGCATGTAGTACTCATTTTTCAATAAATTTTCGCTCCATTATTGGAAAAAATGCAAAAAGTGCAGCTGTCCTTTGGACTTCATTTTTCTGGGAATATTTTTAGTTCAGCAAACTCATTTAACACTGATGTGAATATTAATAGCTCCACTGAAGTCAGTAAAATTATCGTACAGTTACATCTTTGCAATTCAGATCAGAGTCTTGCATTTATCTTATTAAACGTAGAGGCATGTTTTAAACATTAATCACTAGATCCAAAACAGCATAGAGTATTCTGGTTGAAGTGCCTGATCCTGCTTTCCTCTTTTAGAAAACAACTGTAGGATTAGGTTGCACATATTCACCTTTAAGTGACAAAGTTGAAATATGGTTGAATTGACCTTGTTCATAACATTTTAGTACAGCATGTTCAAGCCATTGTATAGGGACAGAACCTGAAATACATACCTGCCTGTATCTCAGCTTTGGCTTTCATGGATGTTTTGCTTGAATAAAAGCCCATTGACTTCAACGTAGGATTGAATTTTTTAATGAGCTTCAGGTGGTTCACCATAGAAGTGCTCTTAAACCTCGATAATAGGTGAGGTATAAAAACCTGGAGAGATTAAACGTTATTATTGTGCATAGAGCAAGCACATTGTCTTTAGGAGTTGTCAGGCACACAGAGGACTGGGGCTACAGCTTAAGAGAAAGAAATTGCACTCCCCATTCCAGCTAACCAGCACAGCTGAATGAGGTAGTGGTTGGAGGCAGTTGCCCGGTATCCTCTCTCTCCTTTTTCAGGTGCCTAGTTCAACTAACTCTGCTCTACGGAAAAGAATAAATGGACACAAATCTGACATCAGGAATCATAACATTCAAAAACCAGTGGGAGAACACTTCAACCTCTC
>NC_133769.1:238056602-238086530 GCF_003597395.2 Chelonoidis abingdonii
CTCAACTATCCAGATATATGTTGGAAATAACAGTGCGGGGCACAGACTATCCATAAGTTCCTGGACTGCATTGCAGACAACTTTTGATTTCAAAGGTTGAAAAAGCTACTGGGGGAAGCTGTTCTAGACTTGATTTATCAAATAAGGAGAACTCCCTGAGCATTGAAAGTAGAAGGAGCTTGGGTGAAAGTGATCATGAAATCAGAGTTTGCAATCCTAAGGAAGGGGAAGGGAGTATAGCAAAATAGAGACAATGGATTTCAGGAAGGCGGATTTTGGTAAGCTCAGAGAGCTGATAGTAAGGTCCCTGGGAACAGACTGAGGGAAAAACAACTGAGGAGAGGGGCAGTTTTTCAAAGGGACACTATTAAGGGCCCAAAGCAAGCTTTCCGATGGGTAGCGAAAGATAGAAAATGTGCAAAAGACCACCTTGGCTAACTGCAAGATCTTGCATGACCTAACAAAATAAAAGGAGTCATATAAAAATGGAAACTAGGTCAGATTACAAAGGATGAATATCTAGAAATAACACAGGATGCAGCAAGATTAGAAAGGCAAGCACAAAATGAGCTCAAACTAGCTATGGGAATAAGGGAAACAAGAAGACTTTTATCAATACATTAGAAGCAAGAGGAAGACCAAGGACAGGTAGGCCCACTGCTCAAGTAGAGGGAGAAACAGTAACAGGAAACTTGGAATGGCAAGATTCTTAATGACTTCTTTTCTTCGGTCTTCACTGAGAAGTCTGAAGGAATGTCTAACAAGCAAATGCTTATGGGAGGGGTAGGTTTAGAAGATAAAATAAAAAAGAGCAAGTTAGAAATCACTTAGAAAAGTTAGATGCCTGCAAGTCACAGGCCTGATGAAATGCATCCTAGAATACTATGAGGAGGTATCTGAGCCTCTAGCTATTGTCTCTGCAAAGTCATGGGAGACTCCCCCATCACCACCAAATCTTGGGCTTTCGATGATTTTGTTAGTTGTTTAAAAAAAGCCTCATCCACCTCTTCCACCTGGTTAGGTGGCCTGTAGTAGACTCCTAACACGATATCACCCTTGTTTTTTACCCCTTTTATCCTAACCCAGAGACTCTCAACAAAGTTAACCAAAGTTATTACTTCTGAAAGCTGATCTTCCTTAGCAGTTCTTCCTTACTAAGAGTCTCACTGTAAGCATTAAAGCAGGCATTTTTTGTTCTTAATCTAATCATAAGTTTTTACCTGTCCCAGCAGCCTGAAGAGCTTAAACCAACAGAGGCAGGAAAAAGATAGCTACTGGATAATCTCCCTGGAGTGTATAACTAACCAAAAATGTATCATAAAGACTTAGGTATGGAGTTAAAGCAATAACAGGAGAACATTTTGGGTCAGTTTTTCCACTGTCTTCAGCATTGCATAGCCATTAAAACTTGTGCAAAATGGATGTGAAATGGTATTCCTGAATTTCGAATGAGAGTTCTGATTTGCTATTGCACTACATCCACTTTGCACAGGATAAATTATCACACAAGGTGCAATTCAGTGGAGAATCTGGCCCATTGACACTTATTGGATTGTTCTGTATGTATTTATTTAACGTTTAGGCTAAATAAATTGCTTTTTCAACATTCTCAACATATGGAATCTTCAGTTCTAGGAGGTACTGGCAAGATCTACCTTTCTGGAATTAAAGAAAACATGTGACAACTACTTGATATCTATACACCAATACTGCTACAGCACTGGTGCCTCTGTTCATACATGAGATTAGCCACTTAACTATTGTGTTACTTTTTCATATGCTTAAGTCTGAACATATTGCCACACCTGGGCTGGGAAGAAAAGAGATGACTAAGGGGGGATATGATAGAGGTGTATGAAATCATGACTGGTGTGGAGAAAGTAAATAAGGAAGGGTTATTTACTCCTTCTCATAACACAAGAGCTAGGGGTCACCAAATGAAATTAATAGGCAGCAGGTTTAAAACAAACAAAAGGAAGTATTTTTTCACATAGTCAGCCTATGGAACTCCGTGCCAGAGGATGTTGTGAAGGCCAAGACTATAACAGGGTTCAAAAAAGAACTAGATAAATTCATGGAGGGTAGGTCCATCAGTGGCTATTAGCCAGGATAGACAGGAATGGTGTCCCTATCCTCTTTTTGCTAGAAGATGGGAGTGGGTGACAGTGGATAGACCACTTGATGTTTACCTGTTCTGTTCATTCCCTCTGGGGCACCTGGCATTGGCTACTATTGGAAGACAGGGTACTTGGCTAGATGGACTTTAGTCTGACCTAGTATGGCCATTCTTATGTTCTTAAGAAATTTCCCAGGCAGAGCATATTGCCAGGAGTCTGGTGGCGTTAAGCAGGGATCGTTTGTGATGATTAGATGAAACATATCGTAGTATACAGACAACTTCATGCAACTGCAAGGTGTGGATAGTAGTGGACAAAGGTACTTCCCATCTTCTGCTCTGCTGGTTGTTTCTGCATTCGAATGTCTGGCTCAAGCTATTGTACAGTAGTTTGTTTACTGTGTCTTATACAATAAATCAGAAAATTAAACGACTACCACCAACAGAAGACAAAAGCTTGGTCTACACTTAAAAGTGATGTTGGCATAACTGTGTCAGTCAGGGATGTGAAAATAAACACACACGTGACCAACAGATCTATGCCAGCAAACCCCCCAGTGTAGATCCAGCTATACCAATGGAAGAGAGAGCTTTCGTTCAATGTAGCTAATGTTGTTCGGGGAGAGGGTGTCCTTACTGTAACAAAAGACTCCTTTTGTTGGTGTAGGCTGCATCTGCACTAAGGGGCTATGCCTACATAGGTTCTGTAGTGTAGAAATAACAACTGAAATTAAAAAACAAACTGGGGACAGATTACACCCTTTAAAAATAAGAGGAGTTTAGCCAGAACTAGGATTGCAGGATCAGTCCCCAAAAGAAGTTCAGAAAGGCAGGTACTACATTACTGAGAATTCCCCAGATCTGAAGATTGTTTAAAGCTTTCCATTGTCTCTTCAATGTTTTGACTGTAAGCTGCTGTAGGAGGGAACTGAATTTTCTTTCTATCTTACGTATCTGCAAACACATCATTAGAGCCTAACTAATAATCAATAATAACTTGTGATGATAATAATTAGATAATGGCTACCACTTGTACCAGTGTTGGTATGTTCGCTGCATGCAACTTATTTGCCTACTTACAAATGACTGAAGCCAGGCCCTGCTGACAAAGGGGTGTGTGTTGCTGCACAGTTACCGTGTCAGGACTGCTAGAACTGTGTCCATAGAGCCTGAGAAAACACGACGGAGTGTAAAACATATCCTTATATCATTACTTCAAAAACCAAAACTGGTTCATTCAGTCACTGTTCATATAAAAAGTAACCATACTTGCTTCTGGGTGGCAAGATCACTGAGGGAAGGTTTGGTTAGACCCAGCAGGAAGGGCTCAGCCTGGTTACGGTTGTTAATTTTTGTTTGGTTCTGGACCTTTCCTCTGACTGATATCTGTATGTCTCATTATTCACTCACTGGGTGGCAGGTAAGAATCTTTTTTTTTTTTAAAGATTTTAGGCAGGGTCAGAAGTTGCAGCTGGAAAAGGTGCGTTGACAGAAAGACAACTGACAAATAACTCTTTTTATCAATGAAAACAATACCCAGTCCCTCATAGTTACCTCAGAAAATCATAGACTCACCAAATATTTTTTTTAAGAACAGCTAGTTCCATAGAGAAAACCTTCAACAACATTTTTTTGGGGAACCATTCTGCCCATATATTAGTTAGCGAGGTTGTTTCCCTCTTTCATTATTTATTACCAAGGACATCTGTGTGACAAAAGTATTACGTTTCCTAAGAGTTTAGCTATCCCTACTGTATATTCCTCCATCTGAAGTCATCATCCTCTCTGTGTAATAATAATAATCTCATATGAAAATTGTGATGTCACAAATAGAAAGTTAGGGTTTCTGGTAGCACAGACCTAGCTGAGCAGATTAAATCTTTCATGCAAATACTTTTAATAATATATGAATGGAGGAAAAGAAAAAAAAATCAACTCTCAGTTTTTCAAAGTTTTCATGAGATTCACCAGCTCTTTCACTCACTTTTGATGTTCATAACTCAGCATTTTAAAATTAATCTATCATTGAAGTATAGAGTTTCACATTAAAATGAGAACAGATTAAAAGACTAATAAATGTTTAACTTTTTAAATTTTCTAACAATTTATGTTAAAGTGAAACAAGCAAAACTAAAAAGTGCAGTTGCTTTATTGCAAGACAATATTACTCTCTCTTTATTAACAATTGAGAGCATCGCTGCGTGAAGTTATAATATTTAACCTACTCAGATTAACTATTGGCTGGAGAAGTCATCTGACTTTCATGTTTGCTAGTGTTAATGGCAGTTTGAAAGTATTAGATGGAAAGGATTTAATTCCTTACATGGTTAAAATAAGTAGGTCATCAACTCATCATCTTCTTCAGGGAAAGACTGTGATATATTTACTCATTATTTCTTGGGTCCAGCATTACACAGGTTACTATATAATAGATTTGAAAGTAGTTAAAGTAAATACAGTACTTTGAAGAAATCCATGCAGCATTTTCCTTTTGGACAACTGTTGATAATAAAACACATTTCCAACAATTATTCATGTGCATTAATGTTTTGGCATTATATAAGGAAATCACTCGAGTAAACTCACTGGCTCAGATAATTCAGCTTTCTTACTCCCCTTTGTGCTGCATCTTTGGCAAAAAAGGAACTTAAAGTTGCCTCAAGACAGTGTCTGAGGATTGTCTTAGCATAGAAAAACCCTAAAGTAACATAGGGCTGGCTCATGGACCCTCTCAAGAATAGGACATATTCCAGGGTCAGTTTCTGGTTTAGCAGAGGTGAGAGTGGGTAGTGTTGAAGTATGGGGTACACTCGTGACTGACAGAACAGCTCCTTGGAAACTATTATCTGTTGATGCAAGTAAGTGCAGCTTCAGGTTGCTCTAATTTGCATCTGAGCTAGCTGGTCTCCCAACAGTCTTCTGGTTTAGAGTGGAGGGAGTGGCAGGAAGCCTAGAGATCTGGCCTATTGAATTAGGATTTTTGGACTGGGTCCATATCACAATATACCGTATCAGAATTTAGAAAACATTATTCATATATAAAGTCTTCTCGATTTGTCTTCCCATTTTTAAAGTAATTCAAAACCTGATCCTGAAAACCTTACTCAAGTGAGTGGTCCTTATTCATGTGAGAAAAGGCCAGTTGCATACAGAAAGCTCCCACAGGCTTGGAACTGATATTGGGTGTTATGCCCTGTTCCGGCCACGACTGAACTAAGATGTTTGGAACTTTAATTCACCGAAGAGGTATACGGTGTGGATCTGCTACACAAGCTTCCCCATACTGGTCCACTGATGTCCCTCAGCTAATCAGGAGAGACAACTTCTAGGGGAGAACATACAGTTCAGTCTGTAATTCCCTTTAAATCAGTGGTGGGAAACCTGTGGCCTGTGGGTCACATGCGGCCTGTCAGGGTAGTCTGCTGGTGGACCGCGAGACAATTTGTTTACATTGACCGTCCTCAGGCATGGGCACCTGCAGCTCCCAGTGGTCGCAATTCACCATTCCCATGCCTGTGGGTGGTCAATGTAAACAAACTGTCTCGTGACCCACCAGCAGATTACCCTGATAGGCTGTGTATGGCCCGTGGGCTGCCGGTTGCCCACCACTGCTTTAAATCCATGACTGCCTCACCGAGTTTGCCAAAATGACTGCCAGCTGGCAGTTGGGTTTTGTTTAGTAAAAAAGTATATTGTATATATTTTATGACTGTCTAAGTACCTGTGCTTTTGTCATGCTATGGTGGAGCAGATCAAAATGTAGCATAGATTGCTGATCCATTGTGGAATGTAGCTGATTTTAGAACACAAGTTACAGTTTCACTAGTGAAACTATTTTGCATTTTGAATTTGTGCATTAAAGACTGTATATATGTTGTTTACCACAGAAAATGAAGATATTCACAGCAGAACTAAGAACATGCAATTAATTGTCAATTAACTGTAAAACAAAAGTTTTTCTGATCATGAGTCACCATGGTGATCATCAGAATAGATCAGTGCAATTTAAACTCCTCACGAATCCTTTTATGAGTGTTACATTTTTACTAAGAAACTTTGTTGGGCTGGGTTACAAAATGGCATGTTACGCGTGCTTCCAATTTTCTCCCAAGTAAAATTGAAATACCTCTATAAATTCTTACTTATATTAATGTAATTTTATGAAATTGTAAATTTTTTCAAAAACCTTTTAATATGTTTTATCCTACCATTATAGAAAGCTTGTGACGTTTTATTTATTGCTTTCATTTGGTGCCTGATGATAGGTTATCAAACAGCAGTGAATGTTTAACACTTTAGGCAGAGACAATGAAGAAACTTGTGACACTTGCTCAACAAGAAGCTCAGAGTGTTTGGGAAATCTGCCATTTAGAAGACAAGCCTGTTAAGGTGTCAAACCCATTCTGACCTATTTTGCCCCTTTTTATATCCCACTGTTTCACTTTTGCAAGTGACTTCACATTTGGCACGTTAATCTGATTTGAAAGTAAACATCACACAACCGGGAGAGTAAATAAATGTGTCTGCTTGTAGTGTTTGTCATCCACAATCATTTATCCTTTTTATTTATTTTAAAAAATCTTTGCACTTGCATATTCCTGTATTACAGCTCAAAAAAACAGACCACATTTTCCATAAATGGCCTCTAGTATTAAGCCTAGTCTAACAGTCATCTTACCCATATTATTTCAATGTAAAATTGAGGCTAGTGGTCTTTCTAAGGGCTTGTCTACACTGGCACTTTACAGTGCTGCAATATTTTCACTCGGGTGTGAAAAAACACCCTCCCGAGTGCAGCAAGTTTCAACGCTGTAACGTGTCAGTATGTAAGTGGGTTTTAGCCCACAAAAGCTTATGCTCAAATAAATTTGTTAGTCTCTAAGGTGCCACGTACTCCTGTTCTTTTTTCAGTATAGACAGTGCACCACTCTGGGAGCCTTGTTCCCAGCGCTGGTAGGTACGCCCCTCGTGGAGGTGGGTTTTTTAGAGCACTGGGAGACTCCCAGCGCTGTGCTGTGACTACACAAACTATATTATAGCGCTGCTGCAGTGAAGACGTGCCCTAAGTAGTGAATATGCACATAAGAGCCTAATACCATTGCTGTTTGGCATTCTGTGTACCTGCAGTAACTTGAGCTCTACCGTAGTAATGTACCAAATTCACTTTGCACACTCTGCATTATATTTTATCCAGCATTCGGATAATGTGACACTCTGACCTTGTCTGATTAGGGATCTCATTTACTGTG
Source organism: Chelonoidis abingdonii (assembly GCF_003597395.2). Lineage (NCBI taxonomy): Eukaryota > Metazoa > Chordata > Testudines > Testudinidae > Chelonoidis > Chelonoidis abingdonii. The sequence goes on from NC_133769.1 coordinate 238,063,968, forward strand.
AATGTTGCAAGAACAGTAAACAGAGCCTGGGAGAACTGTCAAGCTGCCAAGTTGCATTATTCTGTATCTTTTCAGGAAAATGCCACATAATTTTATCTCTCTTGACAACTTTTTCCCTTGTATTAAGAAATTCTTAACTAAATTCTCTTTCGTTTTATAGTCCGTCATCTAAAAATCCCACATACTATAAAGAGAACAGGTGAAAAGGGCTTTATAGAAGAGACCTCAGGAATAGGTTAGGAAGAAGAGAAAGGCAACTCTAGGGTATTATCTGAGATTGATAAGATTGTCATTTAAACAGTGTCACACATGCAAACATTTAAAGACTATATTAGTATTATAATTTATAAATAATTGTATATGAATTTACTAGGTAGATTTATTATTGAAATATGTTGAATGGTGTAGGACATGTTTGCTTATGGTTCTGGTACCCACTTGCAAAGGTGAATTAATTAGTGACTGCGATAAACCATTGAAATGGCTAAGACTGGGATTTTCAAAGAAGCTGAAGGAAGCTAGTTGCTTAGCTCCTGTTGGATTTATGCACCCCCTTTAGGTTCCTTTGAAGGGTTTAGCTTAAATCAATACAAAATAATTGAATTTGCTTTGAATTGTTATTTCATTGTCTGATGATAAACCTTGCTTTATTATAGAGTTTCATGCATGGCGTGGATAAAAGACAGAGGTACAAAAAACACATCTTGATACTGTAGCTGGGTTTTAGTAAGTTTTTAAAATATTAAAGACAAATAGAATTGTTGACAGTAAAAATCTTACTGTATTAAAGGAGAATGACAAATAGAAAAGATAAAGGACTATAGCAAAGTGGCAGTCAAAATAGAAATTGTGGTTATCTATAATATAGTGGTACCAGTATTCAGGTTGAAGGTCTGTCTTTAATTTATTTATACCAAAGTTAATCATCTTCTAGTTGATCAGTTAAATACTGAGAACATCTCTTTCTGAGTCTTCTTATGCTTCAGCCAATTGACAGGAGATAAGCTTCCATACCCATCCCTCCCAGCACTTTCCAAGTGCAGTGGAGCTTGTTATAAATGAATGACTCATACATAGGGTGGAACAAATGCACCATTGGTAGCCTACAGAGATAATAACACTGACCTCTGGTCATTTTACAAGAGAACTCTCTCGCGTAGGTCAACTTCCCATTGCTTTAAACCCAGCCTAAATAGACTATTCATGGGGAACTAGACTGACAGATTAGAGATTTATGTGCACAAATATGGGCATTAGTAGCAGGGTTTCTTCACTTTAGGACACAAGAAGCAGTTCAAATGGTCCGACCACTAAGAACAGGACATTTTTCTGTTATAAAAGTGGCTTGGTAAACTCTGATCAGCTTGACTGAAATCAGTAGGATAGTCATTTGGACCCAGTTCAGTAGGGCCTAATCAGACAAAACTCCCATTGGCTTAACAAGAGAAGTTCAGGAGTAAGGATTGTAAAGTGACTGTCTGCAATCTTATACTGAGGTTAGAATTTGTTGAAAAAAAAATTCAGATTCTGAATAAATACATATGTAAATACACCTACATTTCTCTCTCTCTGTCTCATACACACACACAGCAAGAGGATGATGAATGGATTTGCAGAGGTAAGAAACTTAGTACTTGCCAAAGCTACTTTGTTATCAACTTTAGTACCGTCAGAAACTAAGTTTAACTCCAGAAGCTGAAAATGAGTATAAATAACAGCTTAATTTTTATAGCGCCAAATGTAACATCAAAGGCTGTCAAATAATTTAATTTCCCAGACACATTAGTATTCAGAAACTGCAGTTTACCACTAGAAGAGGTCCACACAGAGAATGCCAAAGAGAAATGTAATTTGTGCCTCATTGCAAAAACAAATGCATTCTTTTGCCTGACTTTAACAAAGGACCACATTGCAAAGAATGGTTTTGAAGGAAATGACAAATTATTGCAAAGAGGAATTCATTCTAAGAATGAGGGTTTCTCACAAAAGGGAGAAAAAAAACCAAAAAACCAGAGAGCAAGAGAGAACATCAGTCTCTAAAACTTATCTAAGGAAAAACATGTGCTTGATAAACTCCTCCTCCCATCCCTCCAAAAAAGTTAGAAGCTTAATATGATCTCCCCTCCCTTCTGGGCCCTTTTAATGCAGGACTCTGCAGCCTGTAGTCAGATCTGTCAAAACAGGTTGTTTTCTAAAATATATTATAAACTTGGGCAGACTAATATGGTTAATAATGTTCAGCCAGAGGCTGAAGATGATAACTTAGAAAGTGTTGAAATTACCAGTTCATTATACAGAAAGTGTTGAAATGTCTTATTATTATTTTAATGCTTTCTATGTCCTGAACCTGGTCTTTTCACTCATCTCTTAGTCATTTATCGGACAGAATATAGTCTCATGTATATTTAAAAATAAACTAAAAAGAGTCTGAATGAAATGCATAATACAGAAAATAAAAATCCAAAGGTCATACCTTTCAAGTGAGCCTCCTACTTTTTTTAACCATTTCCTCTATACTGAAAGGTCATTTCAGCCTGGCAAATTGCCCCACTTTCTGTGGCAAGGTACAGAGTGTGCTTAATCAGTGTTACTCTCATCCTCCATTTGCATTTTACACTCATTTGTTGCATCTTTGTCTTAAATTATACTGCAAACTTTTCAGGTCACGGGCTGTCTCTCTCTTACAGTGTGCTTAAACACCTAGTAAAATGGGACTCTGATGTGGCCAAGTCCACTGTATGTTATGGTAATGCAAATAAATGCATAATAATAACATAATTTTCTATACACACAAAAAATCAACCAGGCATACTCAAAGGAATCCTTCACCCTGGCAAACATAGCTTAAAGATTAGACATCTCTTTTTGCCGTGCATTATATTGGTTGGGTGATGTGCTTTTATCAGCAAAACTGAATTAGAGTACATATCTTAATGTTGAGTGCTGAAAGGGTAAGGAAATGTGAAACATGAGCAAGAACCTGTCAGCTATCGTCTTCTTTATCTGACACAAGATTTTCTGTTTCCTTTGACATGCAAATTTTTTTTAAAGAAAAATAAAAAACAACAGAGAAGAGGCACTTAATTTAGATTGGAGGGGTCGGAATAGATAAGATGGGGCTTTGGGGAAGAAGGTAGTGTTAATTTTAATAAGAGTGCACAAGCTATTTCTTGAACTACAAGGAAATATCAATGTTTCTTTTTTATTTTAGCAGTCTTCATCAATCAAGAGTTTTGCAGATAGGATTAATGAGTTAATTGGCCTCTGTAGCAGCAACTGACAAGGGAGTTTTGATCAATCAACTGAGCAATGCTTGTGCATTTCCTGAAATTTATTTTTTTTAATAATAACATTGGGCCTTTTTCTGTCATGACATGACTTCAATCACGTTCCACGAGGGGTTAATCTGGGACACTCTCTCCATTTTTCCTTGGTTGCATTCAGTTGGAGTAGTGGAAAAATCAAGGAACCAATGCTGATGTAGAGAATCAGATTAGATCTAACTCAGTTCACTTCTCTGCACTGGAGACTGCCATTTAACCTTTATCCTCTAAGTGGAAGTGGAAGCTTGTCTTCACAGAGACTGCTTGTAGGCAGAGCATAGCTTATACTCTTGCTGCTGGAGTTCAGTTAGCTGGGCTTTACTGCTGAGCATACTCATTTAATCATTGACTAGAGTTCAATTCAACTTGAGCAAAACCTATTCAGCAAATTTTTAGTAACTAATTACCACTAGTCGACCAAAAATATGTATCTATAGTCTTCTCAGTCCATTCTGAGGCCCTGACTTAATAAAACAGACATATATGGTTCAAGTAGTCCTGTGTATCTGGAGGAAAAGATAGACAAGAAGTTAGTGATTACGATCCTTGTTAAACTTGAATGAAATACATGATTATAGATACATCTTGAAAGACTTATGAAGGATATGGCAGCTAATCAAAATCTCTGTGCAGCGAGGATGAAATTCACCGTTGTCCAGAGGGACAACACAATATCTATACATCTATACACTTAAGCACTGTTTTAGAGACATACGTGGAATTGAAGTGTTATATAGTGCCTTGTGCTATCCCACCATACAGTAGTAACTTTCATCCTGAGGCAGGGTTACCAGGTAGCAACTGTGAAAAAACAAGACAGGGGTTGGGGGTAATATAAGAGGTCCCTACGTAAGAAAAAGTCCCCCAAAACAGGACTGTCTCTTTAAAAATGGGACATCTGGTCACCCTACCCTGAGGGAATAATAATGATCTTGTATAGGGTTATGAGATCTGGGTTCTATTTCTTGCTCTGCCATTGATTGTTAGTGCAAACCGCTTATCCTTCCTGTTCCTTAGTTTCCTCATCTGTAAAATGGGAATCGTACTGACCTCATAGGGGTCTTGTTAGGATTGGTTCCTCAAAGTTTGGAAAACACTTTGAGATCCTTGGTTGTGCTATAGAATTGAAAAGTATTTGTGTTCAGTGAGTCAGGCATTGCATTCCTGGGGGCATCCTTGGGTCAATGAGTTTCTTAGCTCTGATGCATGGAATGAAAAGGTTATACTTGTCAGTAGCTATCCACTTGGAAAAGAGAGATGTAGATGTGATTTAAAGTGACAAATGTAATCAAGGTGCAATCGCTGTCATTGTAGAATAACTATCCAATGGATGTAGACAAAGCCTGCTGTCCAGTGTCACTTCTAGGAGTCCCTGTCAGTGCAAGACTACCTCTTAGGGTCCTATGCACATTGGAAAAAGGAGAGAGGTATGAAATGAGTGTGCACAAATGTCATGGGTATGATCATAATAATAACAAAATTCAGTCCTCATTAAAGCGCTGCTCAGCTATGAAGTCGCAGCCCTGATTTGAATGGCTTGAGTGCTTTACAGTGGTCAGGATGAAAAAAGCTTGGTTATTTCTAGGACTGACCGTATCCCTTTAAAATCTCCAGTTTGATGATAGTTCAAATTATATAACAGACTAAACAGCAGAGGTTTGACAGCACACATGAGCTGTCTGTGAGGTGGGACAGGGGAATTACAGTTTAAGTTAATATATTCTGTATCAGGGAAGACAATAGAAGACTATCTGGAAAAATGTGATGTTATATTCTTGATTTGTACAACAAACAATTGGAAAAACTTGCTATATAGATCTGGGTTCCTCTAACATTACATATAATGGACCTAATTCAGGGCCGGTGCTTCCATTTAGGCAGCCTAGGCAATTGCTTAGGGTGCCAGGATTATTGGGGGGCGGCATTTTGCTGGCGGGGGGTGGCAGGTGGCTCCGGTGGACCTGCCGCAGTCGTGCCTGCGGAGGGTCCCCTGGTCCCGCGGCTCCAGTGGAGCTGCCACAGGCATTCCTGCGAACGGTCCGCTGCTCCCATGGCTCCGGTCTCTCTGCAGGAATGCCTGCGGCAGCTCCACTGGAGCCGCGGGACCAGCGCGCGGGGCGGCGAAATGACCGTGCGTCTAGGGCGCTAAAAACACTAGTGCCGGTCCTGACCTAATTCACCATTCTGCTATTCCAGTTTTACACTTATGAATTACCATTGAAATCTGCATTGTTCTTTCTAAATCATATCTGGTTTTAGTGGAGTTATGCTATTATAAACTAGAGTAATGCAATAGTGAATGTGGCCCACTATATGCAGTGTTGGAGGAACTACTATTCTATATAGCAAGTTATCCTAACACACACACACACACATACATATGTAATGTCAATGAGATTTCTTTCTACTGTATGGAAAAAAGGATGATGTCCTAGTTGAAATATCGTAAAAGGTTTTATATAAAGTAATAGCTGATATAATGATGTTTAACTGTGGAATAATTAGTTCTTCACAATGTATTGTATCTGTTCACTTGGCTAAAATTAGGCTCTGGATAAAATAAACCTGGAGACAGATCTTGTTTCTTTCCTTTGGGAGATAAATTATGCTGGTATAGAGTACAGGTGTGAAATAAGTTTGTTATATTTAGCTCTCCATTTGCAGCACCTTAGCTAGGTAAAGATAAAGGGCTTGATTCTCCTCTCATACTAAGAAATCTCTCCACTGGAGTAAATACAGTTAAAACAATGTAAAACAATGTTATTAGATCAGCAGGAATTTCCCCAACTACTAATAATTGCCATTGGGGTATTTTAAATTTAATTACTAGTTCATACCAGTCTTCTGTAGATATCCCTTGTGATGATGCTATCAAACACCTACAGTGACTGACAATAAAAACAGCAGAGAATCCTGTGGCACCTTATAGACTAACAGACTTTGGCGCGTGAAGCTTTCGTGGGTGATACTCACTTCATCAGACGCAGGTAGTGGAATTTCCGCAGGGTAAGGTATATATATGCCAGCAAACACTATGCTAGAGATAACGAGGTTATTCAATCAGGGGGATGGGCCCTGTTCTAGTAGTAGAGGTGTGAAAACCAAGGGAGGAGAAACTGGTTCTGGTAATTGGCAAGCCAATTCACAGTCTTTTGTTTAGTCCAGAGCTGATGGTGTCAAATTTGCAGATGAACTGAAGCTCAGCAGTTTCTCTTGAAGTCTGGTCTGAAGTTTTTTGCTGCAGGATGGCCACCTTAAGGTCTGCTATAGTGTGGCCAGGGAGGTTGAAGTGCTCTCCTGCAGGTTTTTGTATATTGCCATTCCTGATATCTGATTTTGTGTCCATTTATCCTTTTCCGTAGTGATGTCCAGTTTTGGCCGATGTACATAGCAGAGGGGCATTGCTGGCATATGATAGCATATATTACATTGGTGGACGTGCAGGCGTGAATGAACCAGTGATGTATGGCTGATCTGGTTAGGTCCTGTGATGGTGTCGCTGGTGTAGATTATGTGGGCAGAGTTGGCATCGAGGTTGTTGCGTGGATTGGTTCCTGAGGTAGGGATTACTATGGTACGGTGTGCAGTTGCTGGTGAGAATACGTTTCAGGTTAGGCAGGTTATCTGTGGGCAAGGATTGGCCTGCCACTAAAGACCTGTGAAAGTTTGGGATCATTGTCCAGGATGGGTTGTAGATCCCTGAATGATGCGTTGGAGAGGTTTTAGCTGGGGGCTGTATGTGATGGCCAGTGGAGTCCTGGTTGTTTCTCTTGGGTTTGTCTTGCAGTAGGAGGCTTTCTGGGTACACGTCTGGCTCTGTTTGATCTGTTCCTAATTTCTCTCGTGCAAGTATTGTAGTTTTGAGAATGCTTTGGTGGAAGATTTTGTAGGTGTTGGTCTCTGTCTGAGGGGTTAGAGCAGATGCGGTTGTATCTCAGTGCGTGGCTGTAGACAATGGATCGTGTGATTTGCCCGGGATGGAAGCTGTACCTACGCTACATTGATGACATCTTCATCATCTGGATCCCATGGGAAGGAGACTCTAGAAAAATTCCACCACGATTTCAACAACTTCCATCCCACCATCAACCTCAGCCTGGACCAATCTACACAGGACCAGACTTCAAAGTAAACTGCTGAGCTTAGTTCATCTGCAAATTTGACACCCCTCAGCTCTGGACTAAACAAAAGACTGTGAATGGCTTGCCAATCACAGAACCAGTTTCTCCTCCCTTGGTTTTTCACACCTCTACTACTAGAACAGGGCCCCTCCTCCCTGATTGAACTAACCCGTTATCTCTAGCTTGTTTGCTAGCAAGATATACCTACCGCTGGAAATTCCACTACCTGCGTAGTCTGATGAAGTGAGTATTCACCCACGAAAGCCTCACGCTCCAAAATCGTTGTTAGTCTATATAAGTGCCACAGGATTCTCTGCTGCTTTTACAGATCCAGACTAAACGCTAACCCTACCCTTGTATACTTGACAATAAAAGTGAGCTCTGCAGACAGAATCCACATGGCAGTATTGGATGCCACCGTTATCTCCTAAACCTCTGTGTGGTAACTGATAGCAGATGTTGATTTTTTAATGGTGGGCATTACCTTCAGAAATTTCTGCAGTCAACTGTATAGTATTATTGCTATTTTGGGATGTGGAATGTACAAAAATACAAGAACAGGTTCAATAGTTATGCAAATATTTAATCTTCGTATTGAATGACACCTGTAATTAAATTGTATTACCTTGGTGTTCTGTAGCAAATTCTTCATGTCATTTACTTTACCTGTTAAATGACATGCAAGAGACAAATAAACCACAGTATGAGTGTCACCCAGCAAGCTGGAACAAACTTGATTTCATTTTGTGACTGAAAAAGTCATGCGAAAGCCTCCAGTGTGCTGAGTATGAAAAGCAATGATTGCACATAGTCTCATAGACTTTAGGTCAGAATGGACCATTATGATCTATCTAGTATGACCTCCTGCCACAAACAGGCCCCAGAATCTCACCCACCACCCCTGCAAAAACCCCTGACCTATATCTAAGCTATTGAAGTTCTCAGCTGTGTTTAAAGACTTCAAGGTGCATGAGAATCTTCCAGCAAGTGACCCGTGCCCCACGCTGAAGAGGAAGGCAAACTGCCTCAGGGCCTCTGCCAATCTGCCCTGAAAAAATTCCTTCCCGACCCAAAGTATGGCGATCAGCTAAACCCTGAGCATGTGGACAAGACTCACCAGCCAGAACACCTAGGAACGAATTCTCTGTAGTCACTCAGATCCCACCTATCTAGTGTCCCATCAACAGGCCATTGGGCATATTTACACTAATAGTCAAGATCAATTAATTGCCAAAATAGGCTATCCCATCCTTACTATCCCTTCCATAAACTTATCAAGCTTAGTCTTTGAAGCCAGATATGTTTTTTGCCTCCACTGCTCCCTGTGGAAGGCTATTCCAGAACTTCATCCTCTGATTGTTAGAAACCTTTATCTAATTTCATGTCCAAACTTCCTGAGGGACAGTTTACAGACATTTGTTCTTGTGTCCACACTGGTACTGAGCTTAGAAATAATTCCTCTTTCCTCCCTGGTATTTATCCCTCTGCTATAAATTTGTAGAGAGCAATCATATCTCCCCTCACCCTTCTTTTGGTTAGGTCTAACAAGCCAAGCTCTTTGAGTCTCCTTTCATAAGGCAGGTTTTCCTTTCCCCGGACTGTCCTAGTAGCCCTTCTCTGTACCTGTTCCAATTTGAATTTAACCTTCTTAAACATGTGAGACCAGAACTGCACACAATATCCAGATGAGATCTCGCCAGTGCCTTGTATAACGGTACTAACACCTTCTTATCTCCTACTGGAAATACCTTGCCTGATGCATCCCAAGACTACATCAGCTTTTTTCACAGACATATCACATTGGCAGCTCATAGACATCCTGTGATCAACCAATACTTCAAGATCCTTCTCCTCCCCTGTTACTTCCAAGTGATGCGTTCCCAGTTTATAACAAAAATTCTTGTTATTAATTCCTAAATGCATGACCTTGCACTTTTTCACTATTAAATTTAATCCTATTACTATTACTCCAGTTTACAAGATCATTTAGATCTTCCTGTAGGATATCCCGGTCCCTCTCTGTATTGGCAATACCTCTCAGCTTCGTGTCATCCGCAAACTTTATTAGCCAAGGTCAGTAATAAAACGAGTAAATAAGATTGGTCCCAAAATCGATCCCTGAGGAACTTCACTAGTAACCTCCTTCCAGCCTGACCGTTCACCTTTCAGTATGACCCATTGTAGTCTCCCCTTTAACCAGTTCTTTATCCACCTTTCAATTTTCATATTGATCCCCATATTTTTCAATTTAGCTAATAATTCCCCATGTGTAACTGTATCAAATGCCTTACTGAAATCGAGGTAAATTAGATCCACTGAATTTCGTTTGTCTAAAAAATCTGTTACCTTTTCAAAGAGAGAGATCAAGTTGGTTTGGCATATAAGATTTGGGGTTTTGTTGTTGTTAACGCATCATGACTTTGTTTATAAATCTATCTGAAATTAATACTGCTCTGTCTGGGTGTTCCATCGCTGCCAGTTCAATTCTAACACTTCTTATGACAGTTGCAATATGGAAAGAATTGTCATCAAAAGCCATCTGTAGAGGCCATTGTGCTTTTGAAATTAGCATATAAAGGAGGTTACACAATGAAATAGTGTGTAATATTGGCTGCCAATTCATCGACTGATGGTTTTACTTATCAGTAGAGGCTATGTCTGTTGAAAATTAGTAATATAATTCACTTAAATATTGTTGCAATTTCCCCTTGCTAAAAGAAAATTTCTGAATTGCACTGAAATATAGATTTTAAATGAGCCTTTAATTTTCAAGTCAAAATTTATTTCTTATACAAGCATAATGAGTTTATTTGATTAAAACAGATAATAGACATGAAAAAAACAATTAACTGATCTGGAAGTGTAATAAATCTGATTACTTTTAACGTTTCTTGAAATTTTGTTGTTTAATTATGTTTTTAAAAAGGTACATTTCTTCTGTAGAATACCCTTCAATACCTATAAATAGTCTAAAAATTCTTGTTGTTTCCCACTTCTATGATATTTTTTTCTCTTTTCACACAAGATAGGCAAATAACTTCAACATCTATAGCCTAGAAGACAAAATACAGTAAATAAGGGAAAAAATTAAATAAGAATAGAGATGAACCAGTTCAGTTCATTAATGCACAAAATAAATTACAGCTGTAAAATATATACTTCAATGTAAATATATCCAAAGATCCAAATGTGTTAGGATATTTAGGATATTTCATATGTTTGCTGTTGGCTTTTCGAAATCCTACAATTTCATAAAATGGTCTACCATTACCTGATTTGCAACTGATCTGAGGTCTTCCTATTCTTCATCAGAAAGTATTTTACATGAAAAATTAACTAATTCCAAAACAGAATCTCCCACCTGTCTCCTATACCCAAACAGTTCTGTCCTGTGTTGCTATTGGTAGGTAAGAATATGGGGCATGGCAGCAGACAATAAAAGTCATCCTGTGTTTTGGAAGGTAGGGTCTAGATTGCAGGGTATAGAACAAAGCATGGCTGGCTGCTGCTTACAACCTGCTCTTATTGCTGTTATGTAACATTTAAATAAAAAATAATTTAGTTAAACGCAAGCTCTTTGTGCCATAATAAGAAGAACGATATGTCACCCAAGGATCTCTTGATACCAACTGGTAGAGGTGTCATAAGTAGATAGGTAAGGTAAGGGTTAAGTTTCTTTTACCTGTAAAGGGGAACCAAACACCTGACCAGAGGACCAATCAGAGAACTGGATTGTTTAAAAGTCAGGGGCGGGAATTTGTATACTCGGGGTCTTTGTTGTTTCCTCGGCTATGAGTAAACAAGTTTTCTTCTAACTCCATCTTATCTCAAATATTCTACCAAAAGTCTGTGAGTACAAAGGGAAACAAAGTAATTCGGCTATGAGGAGCTTTGTGTTGTATTTACAGATGTGGATTGCTGGGTCTTTGTTGCTTCCTCGGCTGTGAGGGACAAGCTATCTTGCTAATTCCAATCTTCTTCTCATTCTACTAAAAGGCAGTGAGTACAAAACGGAAACAAAGTAAAATCGGCTATGATATGCTTTGCTTTGTACTTACTGTGTGTGATTGCTGGTCTATTTAAATTGGCTATTTTTTAAATCAGACTGGGTTGTTCATATTTTCTTAAGTAGGAGCCTGTATTAATTTTTATGCAAGTTATTATTCTGTATTTTCTCTTTTTCTATATAAAGCTTTCTTTTTCAAAACTTGTGGAAGTTCTTTTTCTAGTAAGGCAGAGAAATTGAAACCTCTGTATCAGGTATCTGTCTCCCTCACGGGAAGGCAGGAACGGGGAAAGGCAAAGCCAAGCTGTTGGTATTTTGCATCTCAATTGTCCTGAGGGAAAAGAACGCTTATCTCTTGGGAAGCAGAGAAACAGGTTATCTGGAGGTCCCCCCAGGGGAGGGTTGGGGACACCAGAGAGAGGAAAGGGGGGTCAGGCCCTATCAATTCCTGACCTGGTGGCAGCCTATCAGATCTAAGCTGGAGATTAAGCTTAGAGGACTTCATGCTAGTACCTTATATTTGAACTCTAAGGTTCAAATCGAGGAATATTACTATGACAAGAGGACACAGGGGCACATAGGGATTACAGGATTCCCTGGGTCTGGTGTCTACATACTTATCCACCAAAGAATGACATGTAAGATCTCTACTGAAAGCCTATCACATCGGTCGTCATGATCACTGCAAAATGTGTGTATGGAAAATAGGTGAAGAGTTATGTATATATACTAAAAATATGTTCTCTTGGTCTGTGAATTAAGACAGGTCACCAAAAGGTGATCCACATTCTACTGTCAGGCAGGGAGGAAGAGATTCTTACCTATGGCTGGTCATGTACAAATTGAGTATTGTGTGGTTCACAAGGACATCCATTTACAGCCTGAGCAAAATGCTAATCAATAGATCGTGGGGTTTTCAGGAACAAACAAAAACAGCAGGCGGATCCTCTTTAGGAATAAGACAACTTTTGGAACTCTATCTGGGTGTGTATGAACCCTCAGTTATCCTTCAGCCTATGAGGGATCTCAGCCAACCTGGCTGAGAATGCTGGGAAAAGGATTTGTGGTAAGGTATTTTGCAGGAGATAGAGGAATGTCTTGTGAGTTCAGTTTAGGCTCTAGAAAGCGTGTTATGGTTTTGTTTTTTATGTATCTTTTTGTTTCCAATATTATTCCTTTCTATTACTTGAATCTCAGTTCTGTGATAATAAACATATTCTTGGTCTATCTATCTATCTATCTATCTATCTATCTATCTATCTATCATGCTGGGTGTTAAGTAGAGTGGTGATCCTGAGCTGAATCGTGAAAGCTGATGTGATGGGTTAGATCACAGAAACCCTCTTGGGAACTGCCATCTAATGTGCCAAGACTACTTCTACCCTTGCTTTCCCTGCCAGCTCAGGACCCCAGCACCCTGTCTTGCTGAGCCAGACATGCCTGTCTGCCCTAACAAAGACCCTGAATTACTTGCCCCAAAGCTGCAGACTTCACTAAAAACCACTCACAGAAGTGTTCCTGTCTTTAACACTCAGATGCCCAACTCCCAGTGGGATCTAATCCGTTTTACCCTGTATAAAACTTATGCAGGGTAAACTCATAAATTGTTCACCCTCTATAACACTGATAGAGAGATATGCATGGCTGTTTGCTCCCCCAGGTATTAAGACAGACTCTGGGTCAATTAATAAGTAAAAAGTGATTTTATTAAATACAGAAAGCAGGATTTAAGTGGTTCCAAGTAGTAACAGACAGAACAAAGTAAGTCACCAAACAAAATAAAATAAAGCACGTAAATCTATGTCTAATCAAACTGAATACAGATAAGATCCTTACCAGTTCCAGAATGCTCCCTTTTACAGACTAATCTCCTTTTAGCCTGGGTCCAGAAATCACTCACAGCCCTTGCAGTCACTGCCCTTTGTTCCAGTTTCTTCCAAATATCCTGGGGGGTGAAGAGGCTCTCTCTTTAGCCAGCTGAAGACAAAATGGAGGGGTCTCCCAAGGGTTTAAATAGACTTTCTCTTGTGAGTGGAGACCCCCTCCTCATTCCTATGCAAAGTCCAGCTCCAAGATGGAGTTTAGGAGTCAGCTGGGAAAGTCACATGTTCATGCATGACTCTCAGTCTTTACAGGTAGCATCCATTGTTTACATGCTACCTTGAACTTCCTCAAGTAGACTTCTTATGTGGATTGGAGCATTCCAAGATCCATTTTCCTTTAAGTGTTTCTTGATTAGGTACTTAATTTCAACATTCCTTTCTCCAGGAACTGACCAAATGCTCTACTGAGGTTATTTAGAAATCAAGCCAGTATACAGCCAACATTCATAACATTCATAACTTTGAACACAAAAATGATACATACATACAAATAGGATTAATACATTCAGTAGATCATAACCTTTACAGAGATACGTTACATGGCATATGTAGCATAAAACACATACTAAGCATATTTCCATAAAGCCTTATGGGAGGTACCGTCACAACTGGTACATACTCTTCCTTTGGGATTAGAGAATCTGAAAGTTTTTGAAGTGTTCAGTGGAACTACTGACTACTTCAGAGGGATGCTTGAAGGACTCCGGGGTTGGGGAGTGTGTATCGTTAGCCTGTACAGAGAGACTGAGGCCTGTGGAAGCCTGGAAGGAAGTGTTTGTTTTGCCAGAGGCTGGTGGATTCAGTGAAGTGATCCACATCAGGCACAGACAAGAATCCTTTGCTCTAAGGGCAGGTGGTAGTGAGGTGCCTCACAACCCTGAGTACTCTGGAAGCATCACATAACATACTGTATGGAGTAGCTGGCCTTGTGTATGCTGGGTAACTGAACCATTAGTAGTAGAAACAATGGGATAGCAGTATTCTAAGTATTAACAATGCAGTGAGTTCAGAATAGCCAGGGAGTTTCAGGTGCAGGTTGGTTATAGCTTTACCCCACATTCACACTAACTTTATTTCTGTTTGTACATCATTGTGAATCTTGCCACAAAGTCTTTTCTCCTACATCCTCTGTGCATATTGAGACGTGCTAACAAGAGGTATCACTTGTGCCTCAGAAGTTGGGGGAGAAAAGACAGAGTACCTACGGGGATGGGGAAAAATGGAAGATCAATGAGAGATGTGGACATTTGTAACTTAATACGAAGCCTTTTTGCCTCTTTCACGAACATAAATGGCAGAATTTATTAGATTCAGAAAAATTCTTCCAGCCTCTGAGGCCAGGTACATATCACAGTGAAAAGGTTCATCCCTGTTGCATAGGTTCCCTCGTCCCCCCACTTTCAAGTCTCAATTTCTATTGAAAGAATGTAGAGTTTGGCCTGGTCTTGTTGAAGTCAGTTATGGTTTTGGTATTGACTTAAGGTGACCAGTTTTTCAAAATGAAAAATCATGACACCTGTCATAGTGTGCACACAGAGGATGATTTGGGGAGGTTGTGGAATCTCCATCACTGAAAGTCTTTTAAGAACAGGTTAGACAAGAAATCTGTCAGGGATTGTTTAGATGCTACTTAGTCCTGCCTCAGTGCAGGCAACTGGACTAGATGTCCTACACTTTTCTGATTCTGTGACTGTTAGGGAGGTTTGCTCAATGGAAGTTTGTTAACTGGGTGAGGGGAAGTGATTGTTCACTAGGGCTGGTCAGAAACATTTTTTTGATGGAAAATGGAGTTTCCAACACAATATTTTTCACAAACAGTATCTCCTTTCCATGGAAAATTTTGACTAACTATTCTTTTGTTGTGCTGTCTTGCTGCACGTAAGAGTTCATAGGAGCTATGGGGGTTTAAAAAAGCTGAGACAAAAAACCAATGAGGACAATGGAACAGGCCCTGAAAATGGGGACACTCCTGGTTTTCAAGGACATATGGCCACCCTACATCCTACCTTCTTGAGTGGTAGCAGAATCAGACCCTAAATTAGAAGCCCAGATTAGAGTTTGGTTGTGATTTTAGTTATACTCTTGAAAATCAGAACTTAATTGAATCAGTGGAATTACACTGCTGTAAATGATATTCTGGAGAAGTAAAGGGATGGATCAGTTTAAGGGCTTGCCTACATGAACATTTAGTTTGTGTAAGTTTGGTATAAATGTACCCTGCACTTGCCTGCTGAACTAATGATCCATGTGGATCTTTCTGACATGTATTAGCAGTTTGATAATGAACTCTGATCTAGTCCTCTTTGAAATGTTCAGTTATTCTTTTTCCATATATCCCCTTCGCCACCCTCCCCAATCTCCCCTGTCTCCAGTCCTATCCTCCTATCTTCTTTCCCCTATTCCTTTCCCTATCTTTAACTGAAAAGCAGGTGATGCGGGGGGCAGGGCAGAGGGAGTGGGGCGTGGGAGTAGATTTTCCTTTTTACTGGAAGTTTCTTTGAAGTTTCTTCAAAACTTTCTTCTTAGAAAAGTAGAGTAAGTGCAGGCGAGCCAACAATGAAACACTTATTTTACCCTCATCAAAACATGACAGAGAATTCTTATATCCTAAAAATACCAGAATAGTAAAAATAACTAAATTACTTTGGTGTATAAAAAAAAGGAAAAAAGTATCATTTTAGTGACTCTTTCTTTTTTTTAATGACAAGAAACTGTAATTATTTATTTTTAACTAATGATCTGGTATTTGCTAAGGAATGCTCATAAAAAGCATAATTTTAAGGGATGCAGTCAAGTGTAATAATTCAGTGTTATCTAACAATGAAATATAGAATGTAGATAATGAGTAAATCAGCTTGAAATTTGTAGTATCAATTACTGAAGTAAGAATATTATAATAGCTGTACCTACCGTCAGTTGTAAAGACAGACATCAAAAGTCTTCAGTGGCAACTGGTATTTTTCAAACCTGTATATGAAATTATTTTTTCAAGATCTTTCCCTTTTGTTAAACTATAAGGACATTACATCATTTGGAGCCAAAGTAAGGGTTTGTGGTCAGCTTAGGTTAAGATTTCCTCAGATATTAGCAATAAACCTATTCTGAACTGAATTTTTCATGAAAATTCCCACTTCTATCAAATCACACGATCTTTTGTTAATGTTACACTGGAACATAACAGGAATAAAGAAAATGTGAACTAAGAAGTTGTGTTCAACAGGTCTTGGAATTTTTAAGTGCCAAACATGTTTTGCATGCTCAGAATCTATGGACCAAAAGTCTTTTTGAATTACAAATCATTTGTAGCTTGAAAGCCTGTTGTTAGGGAAATTCAGGCTGTGAATGCTAATTTGGTTCGGCTTGAGCAATCAAGAAATGTAGATGGAGCAATGCACATTTTCTTTCAACAACTCTGTATAACATATATACAAACACATCACCTATATGTTAGACTAGTGAAGTTATAAAACTTAATAGTCAAATTTAATAATTAGATACAATATTCTTAAAGCTGAAACAATGGCTAACAAAATGGCACAATGGTATCTCTGTATAGGAGCTAATCTGAATAATAATTTTTGTGTTAGAAGAGGTTTAGGAGAGAGGAGTTTTGCTATTTATCCCTTAATGCAAATAACTCAGCTGCTAATTCATAGCAGCATTCAGTAATGGCTAGGGTATGCTCATACATTCATCACAGTCCAGTTACTGCTTTATCAAAAAATAGGTTGAAACAGTCACATAAAAAAAATTATTGCAGTAAAATTTCTGAAGTTTTCTAAATGTAAACTGCAGATGCCTCTTTGTTTTGACACTACATTGTAAACATACCCAGAATTGGAAACAGTAGTCTGTCATTTTTCATTACTTACATTGGAATAACCTTTTAGCCAGAAGTGTAACTTTTATCTTAAAATTGCAGTGAAAGAAGGCAGCCCACACTTAATTCTTGTATAAACAAAAAACATACTGAGGGTGAAATTCAGAAGATTAGCAGGAAATTAGTTTTGCATGTTGAAGAAATTCAGGGACTGGGGGGACAGACCCCCATCCTAGACCTGCAGAAGCACTTCATCCCTTGTATACCTCCATGTGGGATCTTGCACCAGTTGCCCACAACTTTGTCTTATTGCCTGGGTTGGTATACAAAAAGTTGGCACTGAACTATCCTGTGCCAGGCATAGTGTGTATGCCTGTTCTGTAGCAGCTTTCCCTCTACGCTGTGGAACCACAGCAGTTCTGCTGTACTGGGAGCCTTCCATCGCACTCTTTGGACTGCTGGCTGTGTGCATATTTCATCCTTATGTATTTCAAGCAATTAAAATTAGAGCTGGTCAAAATTGTTCAGATCTGAACGTTTTTGCTTAAAAAAGAAGGACTTTTTTTTCAAAATATTTGCAAAGAATTCATCCCCTTTTCCAACCAGTTGTAGAACTGGTCAAAAAAAATTGAATTTCATTTTTTTATTAAAAAAAGAAAACTTTTTGTGACTAATGTCCCAATATCTCAACCGTCTGTAGTTACTACAGTGCACAGGAGCACTGGTTACCCTTCAAGATTGGATTAAAGCAATTATGCCCCAACTTAAAGTCCATGAAGTAAATGCAAGAATCCTGTTGACTCAAGTAGGCTTTGGTTTGAGACTAAAGAGAAAACTATTGACTATAGTTTTCATTTTTAACTCTTCTTTCTTATAATGCAAACTTGAGAACACAATTCATCCCCCCGCCCCAACCGTTTTATCATTGCTCTCAATTCGGCCACTATTATATCTTGCTATATATTTAGTTTTGTAGGAGTCAGTATATGTCCTTTTGTTTACCTGTCTAGCTGAAGTTAGCAATAACAACAGCTTCAGGAGCAAAGGAAGGGATTCCATCTACTCCCCACTTCTCGCTCTCCGCCCCCCCCCCTCCGCTCCTGCATGCTGTGAGGGAGAGTGGGAAAGCCCCTTAACTGGCCAGGGGAGAATTCCCCTGATACAAACACTGGATAGGGCTGCTATAGCAGCATCACACAAGATCCTTTGAAACCTCCAGAGTTAGGTGGGTTGAATGGTGGCAGGGTAGGGGCAGGAAGGGATATGTGGAAGACAGTGAGGCCGTAGTGTGCAGTGCTGTGGAGATTGTGGGCAGTGCTACGAACCATGGGCAGCTGAGGACAGGCTACCATATCTTAGCAGGGGCTACTACTCTCCCCACCCACTACTCTCCACAGGAGGGTGGGGGAATGGTGATCTGAGGCAGGGAGTGGGCTGAGCCTTGATTCTACTCCCCAAAACGTGCCTGCCAGTGCAGTGGGCGAAGTAAGGAGGTTAGAATAGATGACCACAATGGCCCCTTTTGACTTGAAAGTGTGTGACTGACAAATCAGTATGCAGTGTAGTTGTAGCCATGTCACTTCCAGCATATTACAGACACAAGGTGGGTGAGTGATATCTTTTATTGGATGATCTTCTTGAACTCCAAGGAGTTGGCCAATAACAGCTATTACCTCATCCACCCTTGTCTCGCTGGCACATCAGTAGCAGATTACTCCCCACCGAAGCAAAGGAGGAATCAGGGACTGAACAGTGATGCCCAGAGTCACAGTCTGTTCTCTGCTCCAAGGGCAGTACAACCACCTGCTACCCCTGGTTGAGAACTTGAATTAACTCCACAGCTGAACTCTCAGATCGCTCTCAATTTACATCCTGGGCTCCTCTAACTGAGACCTCCAGCAGAAACAGGGAAGAAGAGGTTTGACATATCTGATATTGGAAAGTAAAGGACTCTTTTTGGAGAGTGGGGGATGCTATCAGACCTTTTAAATATGAAAGCAACCTCCTCCCCCAAACACTAACCACCTTCTCCCCACTTTTTTTCTCTGACAGTCTAAAGCCAATTTTTTTTCTGTCTTGTGGGAGAATGAATATGCATGTAGTGGAGGCTGGATGTAAAGAAGTCAAAACTCAATTCTTGTGTGAAACAACCAGAAGAGGATACACTTCATGGTTCACCTGAGAGCTATTTCACATTAAAAAGAGCCCTGGGTCCTTCTCCTCTCTCTTACCCAACTTTTACGCCAGGGTTAACTTCATGGACTTCATTGGAATTACTCCTGATTTACAATGGTATAAGTGGAGAGGAGAACCATACCTCAAACTTTAATCAAAATGAAATGAAATGCCACTTTATTTGATATTGTAGAAGAATGTCAAACTTCAAATATGTATTAGTCTTTTTCAGTCATGTGATTAATGCTTCAATTTCATTGCCTGAATTGTAGAGACTCTGGTTTTCTGATGCCCTACCTCTTGTGTATTAATGTATATCAGGGAAAGTGAGTCCAAAGTGGTTGTAAAACACAATCTTTCTAATTTGGCAGCATTTTACATCCACTTGTTGTAAATGACTATACCAGGTACATGGCAATGGAGGATCAAATCCTGTGCTGGACTTGAATTGGCACATGGCTTTGAAGTACACCTCTACTCCGATATAACATGGTCCTCAGGAGACAAAAATCTCACCGTGTTATATCAAACTTGCTTTGGCCCCACCCTTTTCCTTGTTCCCTGACTGCCCCCTCCAGAAACCCCCATCCCTAATTACCCTCAGGACCTCACCCCCTACCCAACCCCTTGTCCCCTGACTGCTCCGACCCCTATCCACACCGTCCCACCCCCCTGTCTTTATTGTTCTTGGTTCATATTTCTACCTTAGAGGGCTGGTGACTTTTGTTCAGGCAAGCAGTTATATTTGCTATTAGCTGGAACTTGTCCCTTCTTTTCTTAAATATCTTAATTTTAATGGTGCCGTGCCATGGTTTCATCAAGTTGGTGTCAACTTCAAGCAATAAGAAAAATATACAATTAGGCAAGATCTATTCTAGAAACTTTTTTTACTGCATCTCGGGAAGGTGGAGCACCTGTGCCAATGGATGAAGCTCTCCCATTGGTGTAGGTGGTGTCTTCACTAAGCACTACAGCCACACTGTAAGTGTAGACAAGCCCGAAGCTAACTGTGATGGCCAATATTTAAATGTACACTAACTAGGTTCATTTTTGAAATGAACATATCAAGGACAAATTCCACTGAAACACAGTGGAAGAAGAGCTCAAGTGTATTAAGTTGGAGACAAATTATTCTTTCTTATGAATCCAGTTAGCTTAGCCTAAATAAATGTAGGGACTATGGGATGCTGCTGCTATTACTGCCTTTTTTAATAATGTGGGTAGGAGTGCCAGTTATGTAAATAGCTTGACAAAAAAGCGACTGTGCCAAAGACAGGGATTATTGTGAAGATACCACGGGCCCTGCCCTCCTTTTTGCATTTGTGGCTCCCACTGGCTTCAATGAAAGTTAGATATACTCACCCAAGGGTAGAATTTGGCCCAATATTTCCAAGTCACTGATGTCAAAAACAAAAAAACCCATGTGATTATTTTCTGTGTATAAGCACATTTTAGCACAGCTGGAGAATGCATGAAGACTGTAAATCAGTTCCGTCAGCAAGGGACTCACTTCAGGAAACAGCAGAATGCAAAGGGAATGTAGTGGATGTTTTCATAATTATGTCTTATTAAGATTTTTTTATGTTTGATGAAATACCAAAGACTCCTCTTCTTGTATAATAATCAACATTGTTTGCAATGCTGTGCAATGGCAGAAAACCCGAGAAGTTTCTCAAAATCAGTTTAATTATAGCTGACATTTATAACAAAAATTACGTCTATTTTACATTACATGTCATTCTGCAAATATCTTTATTAGATTAACAGTTCTGCCTATGGGCAATGAAAGGTTTGCATGGTGACACCTGAGGAGGTCACCATAAAGGAATTATCTATGAATATTTATATAGCACCAGTAGTGTGTCTGTTCAGAAAAAGACAGTGTCTTTTCATTTTTCACTAGTCTCTTACTCAGTGAACTATTGGGACAAGTCCAAAGTAATGAAGACAATTTCTTTTAAAGAAGCAAAAATATTGGTTCAGTGGATTTATGCCAATGATGGATTTGGTGGAACACATTTTAAAATTTAGCAGCAATTGAAAGTCACCAGAGATTGCTCCTCTTTCCCCTCTCCTTCTTTTCTTCCCCCTTCACAGCATTGTTTTCTTCCTCCTTGTTACACATTGTCTTGTGATCTTTCCCTCCTTTCTTATTCCCTATGTATTCCTACCACCTCCACGTAGCCTCTTAAAGCCTAGTCCTGCTCACGTTGAGATCACTGGCAAAACTGACTTCAGTGGGAGCAAGATCAGGTCCTTAGAGTGCAATTTGTGCAATTCCAAGGCCTTCAGTGGCAATTTGCCAGGAGCCTGAGGTCTGTGGCTAGTTTGTATATATTTATGTAGGATTTTAATGATAGATAAATGCACATAGTGATTTTTTCTTTATATAGTGCTTTAAATATGCACTGTGCCTTATGATACCCACAGCAACACATAACATACTTTGTGGGCTGTGGGTTTAGTTAATAGGTTAACTTCTTACTTAGTCCTTGGGTAAAAACTGAGCAAACATGAATTCTGAGATGTGTTGAGCATCTGCAGCTTCTGTTTCCATCAGTGCCAGTGTTACCCGGGATTTTCAGAAGCCACACCAGGGGCAAAATAACTATTTCACTCCAGATGGTGTTAGGAATAAATCAATAGGAACACAGAAATTCTGTCTGATCAAGGATTAACTGCAAGTGAGCATGCTCTTGTCTAACATTGCAGTTTATTAGATTTAAGCACACACAGGGTACGTCTACACTATGGGATTATTCCGATTTTACATAAACCGGTTTTGTAAAACAGATTTTATAAAGTCGAGTGCACGCGGCCACACAAAGCACAATAATTCGGCAGTGTGCGTCCATGTACCAAGGCTAGCGTCGATTTCTGGAGTGTTGCACTGTGGGTAGCTATCCCGTAGCTATCCCATAGTTCCCACAGTTGTTTGACCCTACAGGCATTGGAGAGCTCATCCAAGAATGCAAATGCTTTTGGAGACTGTGGGACTTGGGATAGCTGGAGCCTCAGTACCCCCTCCCTCCCTCCATGAGCGTCCATTTGATTCTTTGGCTTTCTGTTATGCTTGTCACACAGCACTGTGCTGTGGACTCTATATCATAGCCTGGAGATTTTTTTCAAATGCTTTGGCATTTCTTCTTCTGTAATGGAGCTTTGATAGAACAGATTTGTCTCCCCATACAGAGATCAGATCCAGTATCTCCTGTACGGTCCATGTGGAGCTCTT